>NC_053024.1:439343256-439504305 GCF_003073215.2 Triticum urartu | reverse complement strand
CCCTTTAATGAGAGCAGAAATAATTTGAGAATATATTAATAGCGAATTTTCTCATCATGAGCAAAAAGGGTGGCTATGTCATTCAACTTAGTAAGATGTGCCACAACAGTTTCGGATTCATAACCATGGAAAGGATCAGATTCAACCAAAGTAATCAACTCTGGGTTGATAGAGAATTCATAATCCTTATCGTCAACAAAGATAGGTGAACTAGCAAACTAAGGATCGCATTTCATTTTGGCATTCAAAGTCTTTTCTTTATACTTGCATAATAAGTTTTCTAGGCATCTCTATCCTTACAAGCAAGAATATCCCTAGTTGTCTCCTCATTCATAACATAACCTTCCAGAACCTTAGGCAATTCATATCTAGGGGGACTAGTTCTAATAGGTGTTTCAAGATTTCCAGTTTCAAGCGCTTCATCAGTTTCAACATTCTCAAAAGCTTTAGTTCTAGCAAGTTGTTCATCAAGAAATTCACCTAGTGGCACATTATCATCAAGCAAGGTACTAGCATCATCATAAATATCATTCATAGCAAAATTAGCATCATCAATAACTTGCGATATATCAGGATTAATAGCATGTGGTGGTGTTGCAAGTCTACTTATAATAGAAGGTCAATCAAGTGCAGAGCTAGATGGCAGTTCCTTACCTCCCCTCGTCTTAGAGGTTAAAATCTTAGTCTTAGCGTCCTTCCGATTCTTCATAGTAACAATTTGATAATAATCCCAAGTGACTCAACAAATATAGCTATGCTCGCCGGTAACTGCGCCATAAAAGGTCTTGATAACCCACAAGTATAGGGGATCGCAACAGTTTTTGAGGGTAGAGTATTCAACCCAAATTTATAGATTCGACACAAGGGGAGCCAAAGAATATTTGCAAGTATTAGCAACTGAGTTGTCAATTCAATCACACCTAGAGATTAATTATCTGCAGCAAAGTGATCAGTAGCATAGTAATATGATAGCTTTGATAGTAGTGGTAGCAACAACGGTAATGGTAACAGTCATAGTAATAGTTTTGTAGTAGTGACAATAGTAACAACAACAGTAGTAACTTAGCAAGATCAATATGTAGGAAAATCATAGGCATTGGATCGGTGATTTGTTGGATGATATTCATCATGTGACAGTTACAACCTAGGGCGATACGGCACTAGCTCTAGTTCATAAATATAATGTAGGCATGCATTCCGTAAATAGTTATACATGCTTATGAAAATAACTTGTATGCCATCTTTTGTCCTACCCTCCCGTGGCAGCGGGGTCCATAAGGAAACTAAGGGATATTAAGGCCTCCTTTTAATAAAGTACTGGAACAAAGCATTAGCACATAGTGAATACATGAACTCCTCAAATTGCGGTCATCACCGGAAAGTATCCCGCATATTGTCACTACATGGTTTATGGATCATAACACGTAATAGGTGACTATGACTTGCAGGATCGGATCTAGAACATAGATATAATGGTGATAACATAAATAGTTCAGATCTGAATTCATGGCACCTGGGCCCAAAGTGTCAAGCATTAAGCATAGCAAAGTCATAACAACATCAATCTCAAAACATAGTGGATACTGGGGATCAAGCCCTAACAGAACTAACTTAATTACATGATGAATCTCATCCAACTCCTCACCGACCAGCGAGCCTACGAAGGAATTACTCACTCCCGGTGGAGAGCATCATGGAATTGGTGATGGAGGAGGGTTGGTGATGACGAAGACCGAAGATTCCCCTCTCCGGAGCCCCAAACGGACTCCGGATCAGGCCTCCCAATGAAGAACGGGAGGTGACGGCGACTCCGTATCACGAAACGAGATAATTCTTCCTTCCTGGTTTTTCTCCGAAAATAGGATTTTATAGCGTCGAAGCTAGGGTCTGCGGGGCCACCAGATGGGCATAACCCACTTGGGTGCGCCTCGAGGGGGGATGCGCCCTGGTGGGTTGTGCTTACCCGCCCCTCCCCCCTCCGGTGGTTCTTGGCTCCAGTATTTTTCTTTATTTATATAAAAAATCCTCGCAAAGTTTCGTTCCAATCTGAGAACTTTTATTTCTGCAAAAAAACAACAACATGGTAGTTCTGCTGAAAACAACGTTAGTCCGGGTTATTCAAATCATGCAAATTATAGTCCAAAACAAGAGGAAACGCATTAGGTAAAGTAGATACGATGGAGACGTATCATCAACGAAAACGGCAAACGGAGACATTATTTGGCTCATCACCTGATGTCGCTTGAACTACGTCGGTATTTCCCCAAATAAGAAGGGATGATGCAACACAGCTACGGTAGGTATTTCCCTCAGTTATGAAACCAAGCTATCAATCCAGTAGGAGAACTAAGCAACACTATGTAAATGATACCTGCACACAAAGAACAAATACTTGCAACCCAATGCTTATAAGGGGTTGTCAATCCTTTTTCAGGTAACGACGCCAGAAATTGTCAAGTTGACGGGATAAAACTTGTGATAGAATAGATCTCGAATAGACGCGAAATAAAAGATGCAAATAAAATATGCAGGAAGGTATTTTTCGGTTTTTTAGAATAATAGATCTGAAAATTAAAGCAAATAAGAATAGATCTCAAAGGAAAATAATAGATCGGAAAGCAAATATGATAAAGAATAGACCCGGGGGCCGTAGATTTCACTAGTGGCTTCTATCAAGAAATAGCATACGACGGGTAAACAAATTACTGTTGGGAAATTGATAGAACCTCAAATAATTATGAAAATATCCAGGCAATGATCGATATATAGGCATCATGTCCAAGATTAGTAGACCAACTCCTGCCTGCATCTACTACTATTACTCCATACATCGACTGTTATCCAGTATGCATCTAGTGTATTAAGTTGATGGTAAAACGGAGTAATGCAATAAGAACGATGACATGATATAGACAAGATATATTCATGTAGGAATAGACCCCATCTTGTTATCCTTAAGAGCAATGATCAATACGTGTCTTGTTTCCCCTTCTGTCACTGGGATTGAGCACCGTAAGATCAAACCCATCACAAGGACCTCTTCCCGTGGAAAGAAAAATCAATCTAGTCAGCCTAACTAAACCAAAGATTTGAAGAAGAAATACGAGGCTATAAGTAATCATGCATATAAGATATCAAAATACTCAAATAACTTTCATGGATTAAACACACAGATCTAATCATAAACTCAAAGTTCATCAGATCCCAACAAACCGGCCGCAAAAAGAGTTACATCTAATATATCTCCAAGAGACCATTGTATTGAGAATCAAAAGACATAGAGGAAGCCATCTAGCTACTGCCTACGGACCCGTAGGTCTACAATGAACTACTCACGCATCATCAAAGAGGCACCAATGAGGATGATGAACCCCTCTGTGATGGTGTCTAGATTGGAACTCATGGTTCTGGAACTTGCGGCGGCTGGAATTGTGCTTCATCGACTCCCCTAGGGTATTTGGAATATTTGGCTATTTATAGGTGAAGAGGCGGTGGCCTCCCGCACCGCCTCTTCACCTATAAATAGCCAAATATTCCAAATACCAAGGCGCGCCCAGGTGGGTTGTGCCCCCCTCGAGGCCCCCCTATGGTACTTATTTGGCCCAAGTTGTTCCTTCTGGTCCAGAAAAATTCTCCCAAAAGTTTTGTTGCGTTTGGACTCGGTTTAGTATTGATTTTCTGCGATGTAAAAAAACAAGCAAAAAATAGCAACTGGCACTGGGCACTATGTCAATAGGTTAGTCCCAAAAAATGATATAAAGTTGCTATAAAACGATTGTAAAACATCCAAGAATGATAATATAATAGCATGGAACAATCAAAAATTATAGATATGTTGGAGACGTATTAGTCCCCAAGCTTAATTCATGCTCATCCTCAAGTAGGTAAATGATAAAACAGAATTTTTGATGTGGAATGTTGCCTAACATGTTCATCACATATTCTTTTCTTTTGTAGCATGGACATATGGACTTTTATATGGTCCAAAGCAATAGTCTAGTTTTGACATGAAGATTTCAATACTCAAGCATATCAACAAGCAACTATGTCTTTCAAAATATCAATGCTAAATCAAGTTATCCCTAGCCCATCATGCTCAATCATTGATCCATTCATGAAACACACTCGCATATTAGCTACACCCAATGCTCAAGTGCGATCCTAGTGCCCCATAGTTGGTGCTTTATAAGAGAAGATGGAGACTCAAAAATAAAAAGAAAAATTGCATAAAGTAAATAAAAAGGCCCTTCGCGGAGGGAAGTGGGGATTTGTAGAGGTGCTAGAGCTCAAAGCTTAAATTGAGAGATATTTTTTGAGAGGCATACTTTTCCCGTCAACGAAAACAACCGAGTAATTCCCAACACTTTCCATGCTAGATATATAATAGGTGGTTCCCAAACAGAAAATAAAGTGTATTCCTTTTTCCACCATTCTTTCACATTCCACGGCCAGCCGTATCCACGGGTGTTGTCCATACCAACACTTTCCAAGGAATTTTTTATTTGATAACATAAAGTAAATTTCTTTTTCATTTCAGGACTGGGCATCCCTATTACCACCGCACTCTCATGCAATGACAGGTGAATAAACACTCATCTTGAGAATAACACATCTAGCATGGGAAATATTGGCCACCCCCTGCCGCTTCATGAGCGGTACGAGCACACAAAAAGGAAATTTATTTTCAATTTAGAGATGTCACATACAAATTTGCTTAGAACGGCACGATAATACCGCATATAGGTAGGTATGGTCGACTCATATGGCAAAATTAGGTTTAAGGATTTTGGATGCACAAGTAGTATTTCTATTCCGTACAAATGGAGGCTAGCAAATAGATTGAGAAGCATCCAACCAAGAAACGGAAAGTCACATAAGCGAGCATTAAACATAACTAACACCGAATAATGCACCACAAGTAGGATGTAGTTTCATTGCACAACTATTGACTTTCATGCTTTCAGAGGGAATCACAAATCTTAACACCAATATTCTTACTAAAGCATAATTACTTACCAGCATAACTCACATATCACTATCATCATATCACAAAACTATTACAAAGAATCAAGTTTATTTTGTCCAATGATTTTCATGAAAAAAATTATTATATCCCTCTTAAATATCTATCACGTTGGGACTAATTTCATATGTTGCTTTTGATAAGCTCAAACAAATCTAAGTGAAGAACATGAGCATAAAAATTTCTTCTCTCAAAATAATTTAAGTGAAACTTGAGAGAATTTCTTCAAAAATTTACTAACTCTCAAATAAATCTAAGTGAAGCATGAGAGCATTTTCAAAAATATTAAAGCACACCGTGCTCAAAAAATATATAAGTGAAGCACTAGAGCAATTCCATTGCTCAAAAAATTTAAGTGAAGCACATAGAGAAATTTCTAACAAATCATAGCATAATTTTGGCTCTCTCAAATAGGTGTGTCCAGCAAGGATAGATGAAACAAACTAAAAATAAAAACAAGCAAAGACTCAAATAATACAAGATGCTGCAAGCAAAACTCATGATATGTGACGAATAAAAATATAGATCCAAGTAAAATACCGATGGTCGTTAGAAGAAAGAGGGGATGCCTTCCGGGGAATCCCCAAGCTTATTTGCTTGTTCCTCTTTGGATAATAACTTGGGGTGCCATGGGGCATCCCAAGCTTAGGATCTTCTTACTCCTTATTCCTTCATCCATCGTGATGTCACCCAAAACTTGAAAACTTCAATCACACAAAACTCAACAAAACCTTCGTGAAATCGGTTAATATAACAAAGAAAACCACCACTCTAAGTACTGTTGCAAACCCATTCATATTTTATTTTGCATTATATCTACTGTATTCTAACTTTTCCATGGCGTATACCCTCCAATACAAACAATAGATTCATCAAAATAAGCACACAACACAAAGAAAATAGAATCTGTCAAAAACGGAATAGTATGTAGCAATCGGAATACTGAGAATACTTATGTAATTCCAAAAATTCTAATAAATTAGGAAGATGTAGGCAATTTGTATATCAATCTTGTGTAAAAAAATTCAGAAGTTTTTGTGTAACATCCCAAATTTTCAATTTGGAATGTTATACATAGGTCATCATATGCATATCATATTTTATTTGCAATTTGGGTTTTGATCCTAGAAATTCTAAGCAACTCAAGGAACTATAGAGAGAGTTGGGGATTTCGTTTATTTTCATATTTGAGTTTTTCTCAAATATTGAGAAGAGGATCATTTGGTTTTAATTATTTTTCTCTCCAAAATATTTCCAATATTAAAAATAAAAGAGAGTAGATAAAATGACTTCTCCAAAATAAAGGAAATACTGGAGGAAAAATGTTAAAATCAAATATTTTATTTGGATTTTTATTGCTATTTTATTTGAATTACAAAAATATGCATTTTTCAAAAATTACATTTTTATGCCAAGAAAATGTTCACTTTGTTCTAAATATTTTATTTAGACGGTGAAAATTGTTTTTGGCATTTTGAGATTTTTTTTATTTATTTAGGATTTTTCCTTTTCGGCGGAAGTTTTTTTTTTAAAAGTTCCCTCGCCGCAATAGGCCGAAGGCCCAGCCGGCCCGTTGCGCCCCACCTTCCCCGCCGTACTCGCGGCGGACTACGCCGTGCAAGCAGCAGCGGCCGACGCCGCCGCCGCCACCGCTCTGCCGCGCCGCTCCGTCCCACCCGAGCCGCTCCGCCGCCGCCGCGTCGCCTCGCCACCGCAGCCCCGCCGCCGCAGCAGGCCGAAGCCGCCGCCCCGCCCAAAGCCGCCGCCGCCGTTGATCGGTAAGGAACCGCCCGGTTCGCCGGTTCTTCCGGTTTTTTCAGTTTTAGATCTAGGTCGGTTTTTAGGATTAGGGGTTTTATCGGTTTAGTTCTAATCCTCAAACGTTTATTCGCTTAGATCTAATAATGAACGACTTCGTTCATTTGCCTCTGCTAGCGGACGTTCCTCCGATAGTTTTTTATTTTTCTGTTTTTTTCGCAAGGGACCTATCCGCGATTATTTTTATCGCAGATTAGCCCGTGATCTTCAAACCTTCGCAACTTTTCAACCGTTTGTCCAAATCCAGTGAAACCAACGCCAAAATCTTTGTATCGAATCCCTCTTTCTGGTTAATCAACTTGAGCATGGTTTTGACAATATTAAAATTTGGTTTCAAGCAGATTTGTATTCGAAGTCCTTTTGACCATAGTTTCAGTTCCGTAGCTCCGATTCGATTGTTTCTTTTTGCATATTGAAGCTCTTCAGTTGGACTTTCAGATTTGGATCTTCTTATTTGAGTTTTACACTTGCATCTATGCTTGAGTGCTTATGTATGCTATTTTTTGTTTGTGATAGAATTCCCGAAGTGCGAAGCGTGCTACTACGAGTCTCTTGGGTTTGCAGATCGTCAATAAGGCAAGTAACACATTGATCATAGCCCTTTATTACCCAGTTTTTATGCATTAGTTTCAATCCTCAAACATTGCATGATTAGGATGTGGTTAACATGTAGGTATTGGGAAGTAGATGATGAGGTAGAACCTATTTCCCTTTTATTATCAAACCTTGGGAGTTACATCTATGTTATGCTTAGGTTGCCATGCATGCTCGTAGATGTGGTTTGGTTTGAGTGATCCATGACAGATGTGAGATTGTTAATTAATGGTTAGCTTAATGTGGCTACTTAAATGCACATCTGGGTGGATTGGTTGCGGGCACCTGGGGTATACCAGTGTTGTCCTTTCGTTCGCCACCCAGGCTCAAAGGGATCATAAGATTATTTCATGTTAGAAACTTCCATGTGCAGCCACAAGCTATTATGGGCTCTAGCATAGTTGAGTATGTTGCATGACCTCTTTCAGTTATAGGCTAGCAAATGTCGGGGATGTAGGTTGGTACTGTCTACCCAGAGTAAAGAGTTAATGCTTCTGAAAGACTATGTCTCGGTCATCCGTTTCTCAAACACCATGTAGTGCAAGAAATCCAACGGAGGAGATCCAGTCTTGTGGGGAAAAGTGTGCAAACCTCTGCAGAGTGTACAAACTAATCATGCTTAGCCGTGTCCCTGGTTATGGACATCTTGAGTATCTGGTTCTTGGATTATCATGGTGATCTCATCACTCTAAATTAATTTGTTGGGTTATTAATTACTGTTTAATTGGGTTTGAGATGGGGGTACCATTCTCAATGTTTTATCAACTACCATGATAGTTAAACAAAATATATTCCTTTGATGTAGGGAAAAATTGTCTTTTCGCAAAAACATTATAACCATAGAGCCTCCACCAGCCATATATGCATGTAGTGATAGCATACTTGTTCATTGCTCTATTGTGTTATCTTGCCAGCATATTCCATGTGTTGACCCGTTTCGGGCTGCAACATATCATGTTGCAAACTTTTCAAATGAAGAGTAAGGTGCGCTAGGTCATTGTCGTGCACTCAGCTATGCCGTTGGAGTTGATGGACTCATTTTATCTTCCAAGCCTCTCGCTGTTATCTTATTTAGATGGTCTTAAGCCATATTATTGTATTAAGTTCTCTTTTGAGACATGCGATGTAATAAGTGTGTGATTGCTACTCTGTTATAAATCCTTCGAAGTACTATGTGTGTCAGCATTACCGATCCAGGGATGACACTTATGCACAGAGATTTGACTGTTTGAGGTCAGATCGCTACTAGATGGTATCAGAGCACACGCTGATTTTAGGACACGGCCACTAAGATAAGCCATAGGTCACTCTTCTCTACTCATTTCTGACTCCTCTCCATTTTCCACACTATAGGATGGCGGACTCAAGGAACAAGTTTGCACAACCGGATGAAGACACACCTTTTGGGAGACACTTGAAGTAAGTCACTAGGTACCTGAACATTGGAATACCAAGCTGCACCAGGACCTACACCGCCACTTTACCAGAAGAGGAGTGTTGGATGATTCGAGTTCAAGTTCCAGGAAGGACATTCACGCCAGTTACTGAGCCCATAGAGTTTTCCTTTGATGCACTAACCTGGAGTCTAGGAAAGAGCATGGCAGCCCACATCGCCATGGGATGCATCGGTGAAGTTTATCACAACGATCTTAAGGACACCATCTACCAAATATGTGGGCACCGAGATGAGCAATGGGAGATGATCAGCACCGGGAGGGACAGGTCCATTGCAGCTTTCATCCAGGAGTTAAACTAGCACATTCGTCTCCAGGAGAACCAAATGTGCGCAAGCATGATAGACCTAAAGAAGGTGATGACCAGGAACATGGAGCTAGAAGAGGAACTCAAGTCTACACGCGACGGATATGAGGAAGAAATGGCAATACTAGTGGAGAAGAATGATGACCTGACGAGGAAGCTAGGAGTATTCATGGGAGATCCCGTGCCAGGAGGACATGACGACCACCCCGAAGACATCCGTTCGGAGGACTACATCATCATCGACAACATCGACTCCAACCCCGACAGTAGTGATGACGATTATGAAGACGAAGCTGGAGCGGATATCATGGAGTCTTCCACTGATCAAAATTTCTAGTCGACCACCATATTATCAGTAGTATTCCGCCATGTATATAGTAGTAGCCCGAGCACTGTCATGATAGTTAGATCGACCGTATGCCCTTGTTTGAATTGATTGGTGTGATATGAATGTGTTTGTCTCATGTGCATATGGGTAGTGCTTTCTCACTAGACCTCATTCTATTCTAATCTCTCAACTCTAAACCCATCAGATGCCTCCGAGACGTGACCCCGGATTTGCCTTCCCACCGAAGCTCACTCAGTTGATCGAACAGCAGAATGCCTTGATGTAGCTACTAGTCCAGAACCAAGGCAACAACAACAACAACAACCCACCACCACCACCTCCAGTTGACAATTTAGCCAATTTTCTGAGGTTGCAGCCGCCGGTGTTTTCCAGTAGCACCGAGCCAATAGTTGCTGATGACTGGCTATGCAGGATTGGAAGGGAGTTGACCACTGCAGGTTGCACAGATGCTGAGAAGGTGTGTTTTGCCGCACATCAATTGGATGGACCCGCAGCCTCATGGTGGGATAATTACACAACCACTTTCCCTATAGCCAATGTCACTTGGGATCAGTTTCAGCAAGCATTCCGCACTGCACATGTCTCAACTGGAGCTATGACCATGAAGAAGCGTGAGTTTCACAACTTACGCCAGGGAAATCGTACTGTGGGGCAGTATGTGGATGAGTTTAGTAAGTTAGCTCGCTATGCCCCGGATGATGTGGCCACCGATGCCGCGAAGCAGGAGAAGTTTATAGAAGGGTTGATCGATGAGATGAGTATGCAGTTGATGGTAGCGACATTCGCTAAATACCAGGAATTGGTAGACAAGGCTCTTATGATTGAAGGGAAGCAACAACAAATAGAGAGCCTGATACATCTCCAACGTATCTATAATTTTTTATTGTTCCATGCTATTATATTATCTATTTTGTATGTTTAATGGGCTTTATTATACACCTTTATATTATTTTTGGGACTAACCTACTAACTGATACGTCTCCAACGTATCTATAATTTTTGATTGCTTCATGCTATATTATCTACTGTTTTGGACAATACTGGGCTTTATTATCCACTTTTATATTATTTTTGGGAGTAACCTATTAACCGGAGGCCCAGCCCAGAATTGCTGTTTTTTGCCTGTTTTTGGGTTTCGAAGAAAAGGAATATCAAACGGAGTCCAAACGGAATGAAACCTTCGGGAACGTGATTTTTAGGAAGATTATGATCCGGGAGACTTGGACCCTACGTCAAGAAAGAAAAGAGGAGGCCATGAGGTAGGGGGTGCACCTGTGTAACACCCCGGATGTAACTTTCCCAATTTGTACTCCAACTCTTGCCGTTTCCGGCGTTAACTTATATTTATTTTCCTCGGGTTCGGGTTTTTGTCTCCGTGTGTTGTTGTCTTTGTCATGCATCTCATATCATGTCATCATGTGCATTTCATTTGCATACGTGTTCATCTCATGCATTCGAGCATTTTCCCCGTTGTCCGTTTTGCATTCCGGCGCTTCGTTCTCCTCCGGTGGTCTTTTCTAGCTTTCTTTCGTGTGTGGGGATTAAACATTTCCGGATTAGACCGAGACTTGCCAAGCGGCCTTGGTTTACTACCGGTAGACCGCCTGTCAAGTTTCGTATCATTTGGACTTCGTTTGATACTCCAACGGTTAACCGAGGGACCGAAAAGGCCTCGTGTGTGTTGCAGCCCAACACCCCTCCAATTTGGCCCAAAACCCACCAAACTCTGCTCCATCATCTAGATCGTTCGATCACGATCGCGTGGCCGAAAACCGCACCTCATTTGGACTCTCCTAGCTCCCCCTATGCCTATATATACACCCCCTCCAAAAATTCCCAGATCCCCTCTCCCAAACCCTAAAAAAAATCAGATCTCGCGCGCCGGACACGTCCGACCCCCCTGGACAACATCGCCGCCGCCTACCGGGGCGCACCACGTGGCGCGGGCGGACCACATGACCGCCGCCAGGCCCGGAGCGGGCCCGCCTCTCCGCCCCTCGGGCCAGAGCACCGTGCCTCCTCCCCGCCTCGTCTTCTCCAGCCCCGGGTGCTCGAGCCCCGCCGCCTTCGAAGCCCGCCGCCGCCGCACCATTTCCGGCCGGGGCAAGCTCCGCCCCGGACCACCTCGTCGCCGGCCGCCGCCCGAGCCGGCCCCGCTCTCCCCGCCGCCTCGTCGACCGCGCCATCGCCGGCGGAGTTGGGCTCCACCCCGGCCACCTCGCCGCCTCCCCAAGCTCCGGCCGGCTTCCTCCGTCTCCAGCGAGTACCCTGGTGAACAGTAACGGCGGCCATCCTCGTAATCCATGCCAGATCCAGATCTGAGTTTCGGGTTGACTTTTCACTCCGAACCCTAATTTTTTATGCAATCTTTGACCTGTGATATCTCCGCATCCGTAGCTCCGATTTGGGCATATAGCATATCAAAATGTTCGCCTCGATGAGTACATCATTTCATTCCATTGCATCATTTTCATTTGAGTTCATATTGATGCCCGAAATGCTGTTAGAAGGAGGCTTCGTGAGTTAATTGTCAGATCTGCCAATTCATCTTAGACTTTTGTCATTTTTGCCATGATTGTTGTGTGGATGATATGCCTGTGATTCCTACATATGTTTTGTTAAGGGTTTTGTTATCTTTCCAGAGATGCAACCCATGCATTTTTGTGATGTGTGTGGTGACTTGTGCAAGCTTGCAAAGTGAGGCACCCGGTAAATCTGTTTTCAGGGACTTAGTGATTTCACCAAGTCCTGGGATTGTTTAGTTCACGATGCCATATGTTCTTATTGTTTCCTAGTGATCCGTGCCTCTTTTAAGGATGATAAGGGAGTTTTGTTAATATTGTAGTGCTCTATCCATCCATGTCTTTGTTTGCAATTATGGAGCACCCTAGCTTGAGTCAATCGAGCTCTACTTTTGCTTCGTTGTGAATCTGGGCAGATCGTCAACTTGTTTGCGATTTTGCCGATGTTATTGTAGTTGACCCGTGCATGCTATGCCATTGTTCTTGCCATTTCTAGCTTGTATTTTGTGCCTTCTTGATGGATGTATGCTTGTCTTGCCATGACTTGCACCGTGGTGAGTGCATCGAGCTCGTAAACATGCCTTCGTGAGTTATATTTCAGCATGTCCCAGTTTTCACAAAGTCTGAAAACTAATTATGTTTTTGCTACGTTCATGTGCTTGTTAGTATATTTTGTGATCCCTTTTGGCTCAAGGTCACTAAGGGACGTTCGTGTGCTCTATCCATCCGAAGAGGGCTATATGATCTGAAATTCCAGACAAGTGTTAATTTCACTAAGTCTGAGATCTGTTTCCGTTTGCGTTTTTGCCATGCTTGTTTGAACCTGTTAATGGATGAATTGGCCGTAGCTCAGTGCTAGACTTTTGTTAAGCATCTTGTGTGCATCCCTGCCATGTATTTTGTTGTCATGTTTGGGTGCTGTAGCATGTTCATTTCATTGCATTTAGATGCCTACTTGCTGTAAATCGCAGACCGGTGTCGTTTTTGAAACGCTTGCCATTTCCAAACCGTAACTCCGATTCCGGCGTTCTTTATATCGTTTTCAAGCGATTTCATCCCATCTTTCCAGTGGCACCCTTGGAATTCCAAGTTGAGGCCAGGTTCATGCATTTCCTGTCATATCTTGCATTTTGCATCCCGCATCGCATTCCGCATAGCATATCATCATTTCATCATATTACTTGTTCTTGCACGTGGTTGATTGTATCCTTGTTGCTTTTTTGTCTTGTTTGGGTAGAGCTGGGAGACGATTTCGCTAACGAGGAGCCCATTGAGTTTGCTTTTGAGGATCCAGTCAACTCTGACAACTGTGCAGGCAAGATGATCATACCCTCGAAATCACTACTATCTTTGCTATGCTAGTTTGCTCGCTCTTTTGCTATGCCATTGCTACGATGCCTACCACTTGCTTGCAAGCCTCCTAAATTGCCATGTCAAACCTCTAACCCACCATTGTCCTAGCAAACCGTTGATTGGCTATGTTACCGCTTTGCTCAGCCCCTCTTATAGCGTGCTAGTTGCAGGTGAAGATTGGAGGCCGTTCCTTGTTGGAACCTTTATTTAGTTGTTGGGATATCATTATATTGCTATGTTATCTTAATGCATCTATATACTTGGTAAAGGGTGGAAGGCTCGGCCTCTTTCCTAGTGTTTTGTTCCACTCTTGCCGCCCTAGTTTCCGTCATATCGGTGTTATGTTCCCGGATTTTGCGTTCCTTACGCGGTTGGGTTATAATGGGAACCCCTTGATAGTTCACCTTGATTAAAGCTTTTCCAGCAATGCCCAACATTGGTCTTACCATTCGCCACCTAGCCTCTTTTTCCATTGGGTTACCGGAGCCCAAGGGTCATCTTATTTTAACCCCCCTGGGCCAGTGCTCCTCTGAGTGTTGGTCCGACCGAGTAGACTGCGGGGCCACCTCGGGGCAACTCGAGGGTTGGTTTTACTCGTAGGATGTCTCATCTGAGTGTGCCCTGAGAAAGAGATATGTGCAGCTCCTATCGGGATTTGTCGGCACATTCGAGCGGTGTTGCTGGTCTTGTTTTAACCTGTCGAAGTGTCTTGAGTTACCGAGATACCGAGTCTGATCGGAACGTCTTGGGAGGAGGTCTATTCCTTCGTTGACCGTGAGAGCTTGTCATGGGCTAAGTTGGGACTCCCCTGCAGGGATTGAACTTTCGAAAGCCGTGCCTGCGGTTATGGGCAGATGGGAATTTGTTAATGTCCGGTTGTAGATAACTTGAACCTTAATTAAATTAAAATGAATCAACTGAGTGTGTTACCGTGATGGCCTCTTCTCGGCGGAGTCCAGGAAGTGGACATGGTGTTGGAGTAATGTTTGCGCAGGTTGTTCTCTAGCTTCTCGCTCGTGCTTTGCCTCCTCTTCTCGCTCTCTTTTGCGGATAAGTTAGCCACCATATTTGCTAGTCGCTTGCTGCAACTCCACTCATATTTTACCTTGCCTTACCTATAAGCTTAAATAGTCTTGATCGCGAGGGTGCGAGATTGCTGAGTCCCTGTGGCTCACAGATTACTATTACCCCAGATGCAGGGCCTGATGATTCCGCCCCAGGAGACGCGTATGAGCTCAAGTGGGAGTTCGACGAAGACTCTCAACGATACTACGTTTCCTTTCCCGATGATCAGTAGTGGTGCCCAGTTGGGGGTGATTGGGACCGTGTCGCATGTTGAGGTCTCTTTTATTTTGGCGCCGTAGTCGGGCCATGAGTGTTTGGATGATTTAATGTTATTTATGTACTTGATTGACGTGGCGAGTGTAAGCCAACTATGTTATCTCCCCTTTATTATTCATATTACATGGGATGTTGTGAAGATTGCCTAACTTGCGACATATGCCTTCAATGCGATTATGTCTCTAAGTCGTGCCTCGACACGTGGGAGCTATAGTCGCACCGAGGGTGTTACCGCCTGCCTACCCCAGGCACGCCCTCCACCCTCGTGGCCCCCCTGTTGCTCCACCGGCGTACTCCTTCCTCCTATATATACCTACATACCCCCAAACGATCAGATACGGAGCCAAAAACCTAATTCCACTGTCGTAACTTTCTGTATCCATGAGATCCCATCTTGGGGCCTGTTCCGGAGCTCCGCCGGAGGGGGCATCAATCACGGAGGGCTTCTACATCAACACCATAGCCCCTTCGATGAAGTGTGAGTAGTTTACCTCAGACCTACGGGTCCATAGTTAGTAGCTAGATGGATTCTTCTCTCTTTTTGGATCTCAATACAATGTTCTCCCCCTCTCTTGTGGAGAACTATTCGATGTAATCTTCTTTTTGCGGTGTGTTTGTTGAGACCGATGAATTGTGGGTTTATGATCAAGTCTATCTATGAATAATATTTGAATCTTCTCTGAATTCTTTTATGTATGATTGGTTATCTTTGCAAGTCTCTTCGAATTATCAGTTTGGTTTGGCCTACTAGGTTGATCTTTCTTGCAATGGGAGAAGTGCTTAGCTTTGGGTTCAATCTTGCGGTGTCCTTTCCCAGTGACAGTAGGGGCAGCAAGGCACGTATTGTATTGTTGCCATCAAGGATAACAAGATGGGGTTTTCTTCATATTGCATGAGTGAAAGTGCAACTATCCCTAGGTGGTTTTGGTAATTCATAACAACATATAGCTCATTGAGCTAATGCTATTCCAAGATGATTATTTCAGGAAAGCTCAATGATTGGCATGGCATGGATGTGAAAGTGGAACCCTCAAAATGCTAAGGACATGGATTGGCTCAAGCTCAAAAGCTCAAGACTCTTCATTTTATATTTTAGTGATCCAAGATCACATTGAGTCTTTAGGAAAAGCCAATACTATTAAGGAGGGATGAGGCGTTGCTTAATGAGCCTCTTGCTTCATGTGCTTAGTGATATGCTCCAAAAACCCTCAACTACTTTCCCATATCCACATATGACCTAAACCCTAAGCCAAACTCGGGCCTACCGATTCTTCTATCCGGCGCCACCGAGTTTCACTTGTCATTAGTCACTGCCAAACCCTAGCAATTCGGTTCTACCGATAAGGATCTCCGTCTCACCGAGATGGGATTGCAAACTCTCTGTTTCCCTTTCGTAACTTTTCGATCTCACCGAAAGAGCGAATCGGTCCCACCGAGATTGCAATGTAAACTCAGTGTTTCCCCTTTGTAACTTTTCGGTCTCACCGAGTTCCACTCGGTCTCACCGAAAGAGCAAATCGGTCCCACCGAGTTAGCCTGACCAACTCTCTGGTAAGCTAATTACCAAATTCGGTCTCACCGAGTTTGTGTAATCGGTCTCACCGAGATTATGTTATGCCCAAACCCTAACCATATCGGTCCTACCAAGTTGCATGTCAGTCCCACCGAAAATCTCTAACGGTCACTAGGTTTACATTTTCGGTCCGACCGAGTTTATTGATTCGGTCCCACCGAGATTGGAAAACTGTGTAACGGTTGGATTTTGTGTGGAGGCCATATATACCCCTCCACCTCCTCTTCATTTGAGGAGAGAGCCATCAGAACACACACACCATTCCAACTCATATGTTCTGAGAGAGAACCACCTACTCATGTGTTGAGACCAAGATATTCCATTCCTACCATATGAAACTTGATCTCTAGCCTTCCCAAGTTGCTTTCCACTCAAATCTTCTTTCCACCAAATCCAAATCCTATGAGAGAGAGTTGAGTGTTGGGGAGACTATCATTTGAAGCACAAGAGCAAGGAGTTCATTACCTACACACCATTTGTTACTTCTTGGAGAGTGGTGTCTCCTAGATTGGCTAGGTGTCACTTGGGAGCCTCCGACAAGATTGTGGAGTTGAACCAAGGAGTTTGTAAGGGCAAGGAGATCGCCTACTTCGTGAAGATCTACCGCTAGTGAGGCAAGTCCTATGTGGGCGATGGCCATGGTGGGATAGACAAGGTTGCTTCTTCGTGGACCCTTTGTGGGTGGTTGCTTCTTCGTCGACCCTTCGTGGGTGGAGCCCTGTGTGGACTCGCGCAACCGTCACCCTTGGGTGGAGCCCTGTGTGGACTCGCGCAACCGTTACCCTTCGTGGGTTGAAGTCTCCATCAACGTGGATGTAGGATAGCACCACCTATCCGAACCACGGGAAAAACATCCGTGTCTCCAATTGCGTTTGAATTCTCCAAACCCTTCCCTTTACATTCTTGCAAGTTGCATGCTTTACTTTCCGCTGCCTATATACTCTTTGCATGCTTGCTTGAATCATGTGATGATTTCTTGACTTGTCCTAAATTAGCTAAAATCTGCCAGGAACTAAAATTGGGAAAAGGTTAAGTTTTTATTTGGTCAAGTAGTCTAATCACCCCCCTTTAGACATACTTTCGATCCTACAAGTGGTATCAGAGCTTTGGTCTCCATTTGCTTTGATCTCCATAGCTTTGGTGGTCATAGCCTTGGTTTCATAACCTAGGAGAGTATGGCGACTAGCGAGGGAAATTATCACCGTAGAGGTCCTTACTTTGATGGTACTAATTTTGCTAGTTGGAAGCATAAAATGAAAATGCATATTCTTGGACATAACCCCGCCGTTTGGGCTATTGTGTGTGTTGGTTTGCAAGGTGACTTCTTTGATGGGAGAGAACCAAACCGTGAAGCTACCGCGGATGAGTTGAAGATGTTGCAATACAATGCTCAAGCTTGTGATATTCTCTTCAATGGATTGTGCCCCGAAGAATTCAACAAAATTAGCCGTCTTGAGAATGCAAAGGAAATTTGGGACACTTTGATTGATATGCACGAAGGTACCGACTCCATCAAGGAATCTAAGTTGGATGTGCTTCAAAGCCAAGTTGACAAGTTCAAGATGAAGGATGGTGAAGGTGTCGCTGAAATGTACTCTAGGCTTGCTCTCATCACAAATGAGATTGCCGGCTTAGGAAGTGAAGAGATGACCGATAGATTCATCATCAAGAAGATTCTAAGAGCCTTGGATGGAAAATATGATACCGTGTGCACATTGATCCAAATGATGCCCAATTACAAAGATCTCAAGCCAACGGAGGTGATTGGAAGAATTGTTGCTCATGAGATGTCACTTAAGGATAAAGAGGAACTTCACAACAAATCAAGTAGTGCCTATAAAGCCTCATGTGAAGCCCCTACATCATCAAGTGAGAAACAAGACTTCAATGAAGAATTGAGCTTAATGGTGAAGAACTTTAACAAGTTCTACAAGAGTAGAAGCAAAGATAGAAGCTTCAAGTCAAGGTCCTACAATGACAAAAGATCTTCTAGTCGAGAGCGAAACTGCTACAATTGTGGAAGACCCGGACACTATTCCAATGAGTGTACGGCTCCCTACAAGAGAAGAGAAGATTCTCCAAAAGGAAGAAGCAAAGGATCACCACCAAGAGAGATAAGGAGTAGAAATGATCGTTATGAACGAAGATACTCACGGAGAAGCAAGGATTCGGAAAGGAAGGAAAATTCATCAAGGAGCTATACAAGACGAAGACATCAAGCTCATGTTGGTAAATGGGTATCCGGCTCCGACTCCGACAGCCACTCCGAAAGAAGTTATCACTCCGACTCCGAAGATACTCAAGATGAAGGTGTTGCCGGTCTAGCACTTGTGTCAACCAACTCCTATGACATATTTGACTTACCAAATGAAGGAATTGTAAGATGCTTCATGGCCAAAGGTCCTAAGGTAACACACCCCGAGTATGTTGATTTCAATAGTGATGAAGATGACTTGTTAGGTGATGATTTGCTTATTGACAACTCTAGTGATGAATACTATGATGAAATGTCAATTAAACATGCTAATCAAGATAAAACGAATGACAATGATAAGGAGAAGATTGAGGCCCTAACTCAAGAACTAAACACTCTTAAGTTAGCTCATGAAACCATCTTCGAAGATCATCGAGAACTTTTAAGAGCTCATGAGAAATTACGCTTTGAAAAGCTCAATCTTGAGCAAGAGCATGAGTTCTTAAAAGCAATCAATGATGATCTCCGTAAGAAAAGTTCTTCTTACATTGCCAAGCGTTTACTCTTATCTACTTACATGCCTCAAGTCAAGTCTAGTAATAAGAACAAGAAAGATTCTTCCTCTAGTAGTAACAATGATCATGCTAAATCCAATATTGTTGCTTCTAGTAGTTCTCTTGATTTCACTAATGCTTCTCTTAGCCAAGTTACACTTGAGCAAGAAAATAGTTTATTGAAGGGAATTATAGAGAAAGGAGTGTACAAAAGCCTTGCCGGGAGTAAGCAATTCGAGGAAATTGTGCGCAAGCAAGGAATGCACCGGAAGAATCAAGGTGTTGGTTTTGAACGAAAGTTCAATGCCAATGGAGTTGAGTGGGAAGAAGATCAATACCCCAAGACAAAGTTTGTCCCTCAACAAGAGAAGTATGATACTTCTTTCAAGGGGACACAAGCTCAATATGATCTTCCACCACAAGACTACAAGCAAAAAGGCAAGGACAAGCTTCAAGAGGAAATTGATGCATTTGAAGAAGCTCCAAAGACCTTAGTCAAGTGGATTCCCAAGACCACTTCAAGTTCCACTTCATCAAGTACGACTACAACTCCAAGGATTCCCATCAAGATGGTGTGGATCCAAAAGAAGAAGAACTAGAGAGTTCTCGAGGGTGACTCCGCCAACATACTTCACTCTTATCATTTTGGCAAGAACAAGTGCAATCAACTTCCACATCTTTCACTAGTTCAAGGAGTCACAAACCCTCTTGTTGGTAAGACAAGGGACAAGGTAACCTAAAAGTTTTCATGGACATCATCTTGTGTGTGCATCACTCTATGTCTATGGATATCCTTGTTTGTTCCTTGTGGGACTAACCCATGTAGGTATTGAAAGTGCAATTCACTCAAATGGATAGCTCCAAGAGATCTACATCAACATTGAGCATCCACATCTTCAATATCTACATGAAGTCATCATCGACAAAACACAAGGTTAGTTCATCCCTCTTAGGGGGGATATCACATCTAGGGGGAGCTTTACTCTAAGACTTGAGCTAAAGCAACTCTAAAGATGTGAACAAAACAATGCTTTATGTAAAAGTGGTAACCCCACTTGAGCTTAAACGATGAGTATGACCTATGATCAAGTGTTCTCACTTGACTCCTAAGTCAATATACTCATATATAGATGACCTAGTCATCGCAAATTGCTTGATAGATGCTAGAATTGGTTGTGCATGCCTTGCCACATATTTCATTTGCCATCTTATTGTGTGAACATGCTGGTTGCATCTTTTACTCATTCGAGGACATCCACTTGTTGTTTTGATTGTTTGGTTTTATTTCTTTTTGCCAAGTGGATGGATAAGAAAGCCTAAGAACCTCCTCTAGCTATCTATGCTTTTCTCGTATCAAATTCTATTCATGCTGCATCACAAAATTTGATCAAGTCAGATTCGAACCACTCTGTGTGAGGAGCGCTCGGAGTCCCCGATTCGTCATAGACTTAAACTTCCAAAACCTCTTTATGATTCTCGGTCTGACCGATACCCCACTTTCGGTCCTACCGAGATCATTAAGTTGATCTAGGTTTTCGATCTCGGTGCAACCGATTTGAACATTTCGGTCACACCGAGTTTCAGTAACTGCCTGCAGTTATGAATCTCGGTGCCACCGAGTTGTTCCACTCGGTCACACCGACAGGGTCGGGCTATATATAGTCACGGGCAAAATTTTGGAAATTTCTCCGAACCCCTTCGCCCGCGCGATAGCCTGCTCTGCCCTCGTGGTCTCCGGATCGTCTTCTCGCCGCCAGCCGCCTCCAGTCGCTGGTCTCCGTCGCTGTCAACGGGAATTCTGCCCCGCCGTAGCGAGTCTCCGCCAAACTAGGGTATGGACTCGATCTTTGTGCTATTCCCCAATATGATTCCTAGCACATTGTGATCATATTGATTCTAGCCACGATTGAAACACTCCTATCCAGTCAAAACGCTCATAGATTAGGTTTGATTCGAAAATTCTAAGTTTAGGTCTCCGCCGAAACCATCTCGGACCCACCGAGTTGAAAAACTCGGTCCCACCGATTTGGCTTATGCCATTGCACAAGTGAGACTCGGTCTGACCGAGAATTACTTATCGGTGTGACCGATTTTGGAACTCTGTGAAACCCTAGCAGTCTCGGTGCCACCGAACTGTGACTCGGTCCTACTGAGTTCACTAGTTTAGGTTCCAAAACTGCTTCGGTATCACCGAGTTTGAAAATCGGTAGATCCGAGATGATTTCAGTGGGAAACTAAAACTAAGTTTTTGGATCATTCTTTTGCAAAAATCTCTGCATTTTGTGATGCTCATCCACTCTATCTCATCTATAATCTGTTCACAGGGTCAGCAGTCAGTTTGCAGCATGTCTGATCAAAGTGATAGCCAAAACATGTCAGAGCAGCAGGTGCACATGAGTGAGGGCACTAGTCCCTCAAGTTCTTCAGATGAAGGCAGCAGGAGCACCCCTAGAAACTTGCCAAAGGCTGCCACGAGACAGAGGAAGAAGAGGACTTCAGACTCTGAAGATGAAGACTATGTGGCAGAGGAAGAGGCCACTTCCAAGAAAGTTGAGCTAGCTCAAGGCACAAAGCCAGGGCTGAAAATCAAAAGGCCAGCAGGCAGGCAGCCCATGTCAAAGGCAAGAGCCTCAACTGAGAAGCCCACTCCCCAAGAGCCAGTTGTTGCAGAAGGCAAGAAGAGGAAGGAAAGGGTCAAGAAGACCGTAGCCAGAGTGCTAGGAAAAGCTTCCATCATGGAAGAGGAAGAGGAAGAAGAGGTAGCTGCACCAGCACCCAAGGCACCCAAGCTGATGGGTGATGCCATAAGGTCAGGGGCTACTGCATCTAAGCCCAAAGCTGCCTCCAAGCCAAAACCAAAGAGGAATACAAGGAGCATTCCTACAGCTGAGAAGAACAAGGCCCCAGTGCCTGAGACTGTTGCTGAAGAAGAGGAAGAGAATGTCCTGAGAAAGCTAAAGCCCAAGATCCCAGACCACAACGATGCTCATCCTGTGGCTGAGGATATGAAGCTCAGGAGAGATTCAGGGCTAAGGAGGTGGAGAGAAGCAGATCCGTATGCTTCAAGGAGAAGGACTGCCGTGGACTACAGATTTCACACCAAGGAGCAGCAAGATTTTTATGAGACAGTTTTGCTTGATAAGAAGCCCATAGTCTGTGATATGAGATGGGTCAACTGGACCTACATGAAGGAGAATGAGGAGCACTACCCTGGAGTATTTGACAGCTTTAGTGCTTGTGGAGTTGCTGACTTTGTTGGGCAGAAGCTCACAAAGTGGAACGAGGAGCTGATCATGCAATTCTACTCCACGGCACACTTTTACCCAGATGGAAAGATCACATGGATGTCTGAGGGTACAAGGTACCAATCTACAGTGGCTGAGTGGGCACAGATCATTAATGCCCCAGAGGAGCATGATGATGACTTGGATATATATGCCAAGAAGAAGATGGACCATAACTCCATGTCCAATATGTACAAGGAGATCCCAAATGAAGCACTTGATACTTTCAAATTTGGCTCAGTGCACTACCTTCTGTCAGGACTGCCAACGATCAATTGGATATTGAGGCACACCTTATTGCCCAAGTCTGGAGATCACAAGATGATCAGAGGCCATGCTATCAACCTGCTTCATGTATTTGATGTACCTCAGAAGTTCAAGGTGATGAGCCTAATAGTGGAAACAATCAAGAGGACTGCAGCAGACCAGAAGAGGAGTTGCGGATATGCCCCTCAGATCCAGGAGCTCATCAACTCCAAGATGGGCACGGGCATATATTTATTGGACAAGGAACATTTGCCCATCCGTCCAGATTTTGAGGACAATGAAGTTGTCATGACTGAAAATGAACCGTCATCTGCCCAAGCATTTGCAAAGAAGGAGAAGGCAAGGAAGGAGAAAGCTGCCAAGATGCCAACTCAAGAGGAGGCATCTGAGTACTTCTTGAAGAGCAAACAAGAGCAGCTTGGTTACCTCATTGCATCCACGCTGAGGATTGAGCAAAGTCTGGCCACCCTCACTCAAAATCAGCAGAGCCTAGAGAGAATCATGGAACAGAAGTTATATGACTTGGATGTCAAAGTAACGGAAGTTCACTCTGCAGTGGAGCAGCTCCAGGAGGACATGCAGGAGAGGAGAGGCAGGACTACCACTCATGCCTTTGCCAGAGTGCCACGAGGCCCAAGGTCATCTGCCGTGCCAGTTGCTGACACCAGAGCCACCACTTCAGCACCAGCTACAGCCTCGGCTCCACCAGCTCCAGCATCTACTTCAGCTCCAACTCCAGCGTCTACTTTAGCATCTACCGAAGCCTTCGTCCTTGGAGTGATCCGGACTCCACCACCACCAGAAGATCAAGCCTGAGCGTCGATCTAGTGCTATGCATTTTCTAGGAACTTTTTGGTAACTTGTTGCCAAAGGGGGAGAAGATGTATAGATCATAGGCTTCGAGAGAGAGAGTGTTACTTTTCTCTCTTGCTTTATTTGGTGTTTTTTTTTCAAACTTGTTTGCTTTTGAGTGCTTGAGATACTATGCTTGTGAGACATTGATGATCATGTGTTTGATCATAAGCTACACTTAATGCTTGCTTAATGCTATTATCTTATCTATCTTATGTGATCATTCACTATTCTTGGTGATGAGTGCATGTATTTCATTCTTATCATTTTAAGCGCTCCACCACGATGTATATCACATGGAAGAGTAAC
This sequence comes from Triticum urartu, assembly GCF_003073215.2. Lineage (NCBI taxonomy): Eukaryota > Viridiplantae > Streptophyta > Magnoliopsida > Poales > Poaceae > Triticum > Triticum urartu. The sequence continues at coordinate 439,480,511 of NC_053024.1, read as the reverse complement.
CCATGACTCTAACTCCTTGTGCATTTGCAGTCCAAAGCAAATTTTAAATATGCACAAATTTAGGGGGAGCTCTTACTTATCACATACTTCTCAAAGCGACGATATATTTCATGCTTATTATCATTTGTCGAAGCTTTGATCTATATGTTGTCATCAATTACCAAAAAGGGGGAGATTGAAAGTGCAACTATCCCTAGGTGGTTTTGGTAATTCATAACAACATATAGCTCATTGAGCTAATGCTATTCCAAGATGATTATTTCAGGAAAGCTCAATGATTGGCATGGCATGGATGTGAAAGTGGAACCCTCAAAATGCTAAGGACAAAGGATTGGCTCAAGCTCAAAAGCTCAAGACTCTTCATTTTATATTTTAGTGATCCAAGATCACATTGAGTCCATAGGAAAAGCCAATACTATCAAGGAGGGATGAGGTGTTGCTTAATGAGCCTCTTGCTTCATGTGCTTAGCGATATGCTCCAAAACCCTCAACTACTTTCCCATATCCACATATGACCTAAACCCTAAGCCAAACTCGGTCCTACCGATTCTTCCTATCCGGCGCCACCGAGTTTCACTTGTCATTAGCCACTGCCAAACCCTAGCAATTCGGTTCTACCGATAAGGATCTCCGTCTCACCGAGATGGGATTGCAAACTCTCTGTTTCCCTTTCGTAACTTTTCGGTCTCACCGAAAGAGCGAATCGGTCCCACCGAGATTGCAATGTAAACTCAGTGTTTCCCCTTTGTAACTTTTTGGTCTCACCGAGTTCCACTCGGTCTCACCGAAAGAGCAAATCGGTCCCACCGAGTTAGCCTGACCAACTCTCTGGTTAGCTAATTACCAAATTCGGTCTCACCGAGTTTGTGTAATCGGTCTCACCAAGATTACGTTATGCCCAAACCCTAACCATATCGGTCCTACCGAGTTGCATGTCAGTCCCACCGAAAATCTCTAACGGTCACTAGGTTTACATTTTCGGTCCGACCGAGTTTATTGATTCGGTCCCACCGAGATTGGAAAACTGTGTAACGGTTGGATTTTGTGTGGAGGCCATATATACCCCTCCACCTCCTCTTCATTTGAGGAGAGAGCCATCAGAACACACACACCATTCCAACTCATATGTTCTGAGAGAGAACCACCTACTCATGTGTTGAGACCAAGATATTCCATTCCTACCATATGAATCTTGATCTCTAGCCTTCCCAAGTTGCTTTCCACTCAAATCTTCTTTCCACCAAATCCAAATTCTATGAGAGAGAGTTGAGTGTTGGGGAGACTATCATTTGAAGCACAAGAGCAAGGAGTTCATTACCTACACACCATTTGTTACTTCTTGGAGAGCGGTGTCTCCTAGATTGGCTAGGTGTCACTTGGGAGCCTCCGACAAGATTGTGGAGTTGAACCAAGGAGTTTGTAAGGGCAAGGAGATCGCCTACTTCGTGAAGATCTACCGCTAGTGAGGCAAGTCCTATGTGGGCGATGGCCATGGTGGGATAGACAAGGTTGCTTCTTCGTGGACCCTTTGTGGGTGGTTGCTTCTTCGTGGACCCTTCGTGGGTGGAGCCCTGTGTGGACTCGCGCAACTGTTACCCTTGGGTGGAGCCCTGTGTGGACTCACGCAACCGTTACCCTTCGTGGGTTGAAGTCTCCATCAACGTGGATGTAGGATAGCACCACCTATCCGAACCACGGGAAAAACATCCGTGTCTCCAATTGCGTTTGAATTCTCCAAACCCTTCCCTTTACATTCTTGCAAGTTGCATGCTTTACTTTCCGCTGCCTATATACTCTTTGCATGCTTGCTTGAATCATGTGATGATTGCTTGACTTGTCCTAAATTAGCTAAAATCTGCCAAGAACTAAAATTAGGAAAAGGTTAAGTTTTTATTTGGTCAAGTAGTCTAATCACCCCCTCTAGACATACTTTCGATCCTACAATGAGTCTATCCCTCTACATCATGTCATCTTGCTTAAGGCGTTACTCTGTTTTTAACTTAATATTCTAGATGCATGCTGGATAGCGGTCGATGAGTGGATTAATAGTAGTAGATGCAGGCAGGAGTCGGTCTACTTGTCTCGGACGTGATGCCTATATACATGATCATACCTAGATATTCTCATAACTATGCTCAATTCTGTCAATTGCTCAACAGTAATTTGTTCACCCACCGTAGAATACTTATGCTCTCGAGAGAAGCCACTAGTGAAACCTATGGCCCCCGAGTCTATCTTCATCATATTAATCTCCTACTACTTAGTTATTTCCTTTGCTATTTACTTTTCCTTTATTTTACTTTGCATCTTTATCATAAAAATAGCAAAAATATTATCTTATCATATCTATCAGATATCACTCTCGTAAGTGGCCTTATAGGGATTGACAGCCCCTATTTGCGTTGGTTGCGAGCATTTATTTGTTTTGTGCAGGTACGAGGGACTCGCGCATAGCCTCCTACTGGATTGATACCTTGGTTCTCAAAAACTGAGGGAAATACTTACGCTACTTTGTTGCATCATCCCTTCCTCTTCGGGGAAAACCAACGCAGTGCTCAAGAGGTAGCAAGAAGGATTTCTGGCGCCGTTGCCGGGGAGGTCTACGCAAAAGTCAACATACCAAGTACCCATCACATACCCTTATCTCCCGCATTACATTATTTGCCATTTGCCTCTTGTTTTCCTCTCCCCCACTTCACCCTTGCCATTTTATTCGCCCTCTCTCTCTCTCTATCCTCCCTCTCTTTCTCTATTTGCCTCTTTTTGCCTGCTTGCTTTTTGTTTGCTTGTGTGTTAGTTTGCTTGCTTGTCGCTATGGCTAGTCCCTTATCTTCTCCATTGTCTCCCGAGAATGAAATTCTAAATTTTAAGCAAAGGGAGGGAGAAAATCTAAAAGATGCTTGGTATAGAATTTGCAATGCTCAAAATAGATCTACTAGGAAGCAATCTACTTCCGCTCTCCTTCGCAATTTTTATGTAGGCATTACTCCTTGGCACAAATATGTTCTTGATACTATTACCGGAGGGAAATTTTTGGTAGCCATACTTTTGATTCTTATAATGCTATGTTAGATTTATTTGGCTCACCCTCTCTCTTGGTTAATGGAACTGTATTAACTTTGGAGCATGTAATGCAAAGGCTTGAAATTATTGAAAATAAGGTTGCTACCGTAGAGTTAAACGAAAATTTGGATAAAAAGATCCATATCCGAATCTCTCAATATGGATCTAAAGTAGGAGTTACTTTGAAAAATATTAAAGAAAAGGAACCCATAGTTAATGAGAAAATAAATCACGATTCCACTAGGATCGATAAACTTGAGGATATTATTACCAACTTGGGAACCGCTTTTTCTTCCGTAAAGAATACTCCAAGTCCTCCCACTAAAATTGCCAAGTTTATGTATGTTCCTAAAAATAAGGGTGAATCCTCTAGTAAGGAAAATGTGGATCTCAAATCTATAAGTATTCATCCCAATCTTTTTGCTATCATTAAGGAACCATTTGTTACAAATGAATTTTTCGATCGTGTGCCTAAAAGTTTAATAATTAGTAAAAATAAAGAAATTCCTAAAGATGGTAGATGCCTAATTGAAGAATTGCCTACCAAAGACGGCAATACCTAGATCTATTCTTGCTTGTTATGCCTAGCTAGGGGCGTTAAACGATAGCGCTTGTTGGGAGGCAACCCAATTTTATTTTTATTCCTTGCTTTTTGCTACTGTTTAGTAATAAATAATTTATCTAGCCTCTGTTTTGATTGTGTTTTTTGTGTTTAATTAGTGTTTGTTCCAAGTAGAACCGTTGGGAAGACTTGGGGAAAGTCTTGTCGAACTTGCTGTAAAAAACAGAAACTTTAGCGCTCACAAGAACTGCTGTCATTTTTATTTGGAAAGTGATATTTAGTTAATTCTTTTTGCATATGATTAATAGATAAATTCCGCACATCCAGAAATTTATTTTAGAATTTTTGGGGTTCCAGATCTTGCGCTATATACAGATTACTACAGATTGTTCTGTTTTTGACAGATTCTGTTTTTCGTGTGTTGTTTGCTTATTTTGATGAATCTATGGCTAGTAAAATAGTTTATAAACCATAGAGAATTTGGAATAGAGTAGGTATAACACCAATATAAATAAATAATGAGTTCTTTACAGTACCTTGAAGTGGTCTTTTATTTTCTTTCGCTAACGGAGCTCACGAGATTTTCTACTTTAAGTTTTGTGTTGTGAAGTTTTCAAGTTTTGGGTAAAGATTTGATGGATTATGGAACAAGGAGTGGCAAGAGCCTAAGCTTGGGGATGCCCATGGCACCCCCAAGATAATCTAAGGACACCTAAAAGCCAAAGCTTGGGGATGCCCCGGAAGGCATCCCCTCTTTCGTCTACTTCTATCGGTAACTTTACTTGGAGCTATATTTCTATTCACCACATGATATATGTTTTGCTTGGAGCGTCTTGTATGATTTGAGTCTTTGCTTTTTAGTGTACCACAATCATCCTTTCTGTACACACCTTTTGAGAGAGCCATTCATGATTTGGATTTGTTAGAATACTCTATGTGCTTCGCTTATATCTTTTGAGTTATATAGTTTTGCTCTAGTACTTCACATATATCTTTTAGAGCACGGTGGTGGATTTGTTTTATAGAAACTATTGATCTCTCATGCTTCACTTAGATTATTTTGAGAGCCTTAATAGCATGGTAATTTTCTTAAAATCCTAATATGCTTGGTATGCAAGAATAATAATAAAAATTCTCTTATGAGTGTGTTGAATACTATGAGAAGTTTGATACTTGATAATTGTTTTGAGATATACACATGGTGATATTAAAGTCATGCTAGTTGAATAGTTGTGAATTTGAGAAATACTTGTGTTGAAGCTTGTGATTCCCGTATCATGCACGTATGGTGAACCGTTATGTGATGAAGTCGGAGCATGATTTATTTATTGATTGTCTTCCTTATGAGTGGCGGTCGGGGACGAGCAATGGTGTTTTCCTACCAATCTATCCCCCTAGGAGCATGCGCGTAATACTTTGCTTTGATAACTTGTAGATTTTTGCAATAAGTATATGAGTTCTTTATGACTAATGTTGAGTCCATGGATTATACGCACTCTCACCCTTCCACCTTTGCTAGCCCCTCTAATACCGCGCACCTTTCGCCGGTATCATACACCCACCATATACCTTCCTCAAAACAGCCACCATACCTACCTATTATGGCATTTCCATAGCCATTCCGAGATATATTGCCATGCAACTTTCCACCATTCTGTTTATTATGGCACACTCCATCATTGTCATATTGCTTAGCATGATCATGTAGTTGACATCGTATTCGTGGCAAAGCCACCGTTCATAGTTCTTTCATACTTGTCACTCATGAGTCATTCCATATCCCGGTACACCGCTGAAGGCATTCATATAGAGTCATATTTTGTTCTAAGTATCGAGTTGTAATTGTTGAGTTGTAAGAAAAATAAAAGTGTGATGATCATCATTATTAGAGCATTGTCCCAGTGAGGAAAGGATGATGGAGACTATGATTCCCCCACAAGTCGAGATGAGACTCCGGACAAAAAATAAAAAAGAAAGAAAGAAAAGAGGCCATAAAAAAAGAGAAAGGCCCAAACAAAAAAATGAGAGAAAAAGAGAGAAGGGACAATGTTACTATCCTTTTACCACACTTGTGCTTCAAAGTAGCACCATGATCTTCATAGTAGAGAGTCTCTCATGTTATCACTTTCATATACTAGTGGGAATTTTTCATTATAGAACTTGGCTTGTATATTCCGATGATGGGCTTCCTCAAATTGCCCTAGGTCTTCATGAGCAAGCAAGTTGGATGCACACCCACTTAGTTTCTTTTTGAGCTTTCATATACTTATAGCTCTAGTGCATCCGTTGCATGGCAATCCCTACTCACTCACATTGATATCTATTGATGGGCATCTCCATAGCCCGTTGATACGCCTAGTTGATGTGAGACTATCTTCCCTTTTTGTCTTGTCCACAACCACCACTCTATTCCACCTATAGTGCTATATCCATGGCTCACGCTCATGTATTGCGTGAAGATTGAAAAAGTTTAGAGAATGTCAGAAGTATGAAACAATTTCTTGGCTTTTCATCGGGGTTGTGCATGATTTAAATACTTTGTGTGGTGAAGATAGAGCATAGCCAGACTATATGATTTTGTAGGGATAACTTTATTTAGCCATGTTATTTTGAGAAGACATAACTGCTTTGTTAGTATGCTTGAAGTATTATTATTTTTATGTCAATATGAACTTTTGTCTTGAATCTTTTGGATCTGAATATTCATACCACAATTAAGAAGGATTACATTAAAATTATGCCAAGTAGCACTCCACATCAAAAATTCTATTTTTATCATTTACCTACTTGAGGACGAGCAGGAATTAAGCTTGGGGATGCTTGATACGTCTCCAACGTATCTATAATTTTTGATTGCTCCATGCTATATTATCTACTGTTTTGGACATTATTGGGCTTTATTATCCACTTTTATAATATTTTTGGGACTAACCTATTATCCGGAGGCCCGGCCTAGAATTGCTGTTTTTTTGCCTATTTTAGGGTTTCGAAGAAAAGCAATATCAAACGGAGTCCAAACGGAATGAAACCTTCGGGAACATGATTTTTAGGAAGATTATGATCCGGGAGACTTGGAGCCTACGTCAAGAAAGAAAAGATGAGGCCACGAGGTAGGGGGGCGCGCCTGCCTACCCCAGGCGCGCCCTCCACCCTCATGGGCCCCCTATTGCTCCACCGACGTACTCCTTCCTCCTATATATACCTACATACCCCCAAACGATCAGATACGGAGCTAAAAAAACCTAATTACACCGCCGCAACTTTCTGTATCCACGAGATCCCATCTTGGGGCCTGTTCCGGAGCTCCATCGGAGGAGGCATCGATCACAGAGGGCTTCTACATCAAAACCATAGTTCCTCCGATGAAGTGTGAGTAGTTTACCTCAGACCTAGGGGTCCATAGTTAGTAGCTAGATGGCTTCTTCTTTATTTTTGGATCTCAATACAATGTTCTCCCCCTCTCTTGTGGAGAACTATTCGATGTAATCTTCTTTTTATGGTGTGTTTGTTGAGACCGATGAATTGTGGGTTTATGATCAAGTCTATCTATGAATAATATTTGAATCTTCTCTGAATTCTTTTATGTATGATTGGTTATCTTTGCAAGTCTCTTCGAATTATCAGTTTGGTTTGGCCTACTAGATTTATCTTTCTTGCAATGGGAGAAGTGCTTAGCTTTGGGTTCAATCTTGCGGTGTCCTTTCCCAGTGACAGTAGGGGCAGCAAGGCACGTATTGTATTGTTGCCATCGAGGATAACAAGATGGGTTTTTCTTCATATTGCATGAGTCTATCCCTCTACATCATGTCATCTTGCTTAAGGTGTTACTCTGTTTTTAACTTAATACTCTAGATGCATGTTGGATAGCGGTCGATGAGTGGAGTAATAGTAGTAGATGTGGGCAGGAGTCGGTCTACTTGTCTCGGACGTGATTCCTATATACATGATCATACCTAGATATTCTCATAACTATACTCAATTCTGTCAATTGCTCAACAATAATTTGTTCACCCACCATAGAATACTTATGCTCTCGAGAGAAGCCACTAGTGAAACCTATGGCCCCTGGGTGTATCTTCATCATATTAATCTCCTACTACTTCGTTATTTCCTTTGCTATTTACTTTGCCCTTATTTTACTTTTCATCTTTATCATAAAATACCAAAAATATTATCTTATCATATCTATCAGATCTCACTCTCGTAAGTGGCCTTATAGGGATTGACAACCCCTATTTGCGTTGGTTGCGAGGATTTATTTGTTTTGTGCAGGTACGAGGGACTCACGCATAGCCTGCTACTGGATTGATACCTTGGTTCTCAAAAACTGAGGGAAATACTTACGCTACTTTGCTGCATCATCCCTTCCTCTTCGAGGAAAACCAACGCAGTACTCAAGAGGTAGCACTAACCCAAGGCCCAGTGCAAATTGCTGTTTTTTTGCCTATTTCAGTGTTTCGCAGAAAAGGAATATCAAACGGAATCCAAATGGAATGAAACCTTCGGGAGAGTTATTTTTGGAACAAACGTGATCCAGGGGACTTGGAGTAGACGTCAAGAAAGAAACGAGGTGTCCACGAGGCAGGGAGGCACGCCTGCCCCCTTAGGCGCGCCCCCACCCTCATGGGCCCCTTGCAGCTCCACCGACCTACTTCTTTCTCCTATATATATCCATATACCCTGAAAACATCCAGGAGCACCATGAAACCCTATTTCCACCGCCGCAACCTTTTGTACCCAAGAGATCCCATCTTGGGGCCTTTTCCGGAGCTCTGCTGGAGGGGGAATCGATCACGGAGGGCTTCCACATCAACACCATAGCCTCTCCGATGATGTGTGAATAGTTTACCGCAGACCTCGGGTGCATAGTTATTAGCTAGATGGCTTCTTCTCTCTCTTTGGATCTCAATACAATGTTCTCCTTGATCTTCTTGGAGATCTATTTGATGTAACTCTTTTTGCGGTGTGTTTGTCAAGATCCGATGAATTGTGGGTTTATGATCAAGTTTATCTATGAACAACATTTGATTCTTCTCTGAAATCTTTTATGTATGATTGGTTATCTTTGCAAGTCTCTTCGAACTATCAGTTTGGTTTGGCCTACTAGATTGATCTTTCTTGCAATGGGAGAAGTGCTTAGCTTTGGGTTCAATCTTGCGGTGTCCTTTCCCATTGACAGCAGGGGCAGCAAGGCATGTATTGTATTGTTGCCATCGAGGATAACAAGATGGGGTTTTCTTCATATTGCATGAGTCTATCCCTCTACATCATGTCATCTTGCTTAAGGCGTTACTCTGTTTTTAACTTAATACTCTAGATGCATGCTGGATAGCGGTCGATGAGTGGAGTAATAGTACTAGATGTAGGCAGGAGTCGGTCTACTTGTCTCAGACGTGATGCCTATATACATGATCATACCTAGATATTCTCATAACTATGCTCAATTCTGTCAATTGCTCAACAATAATTTGTTCACCCACCGTAGAATACTTATGCTCTCGAGAGAAGCCACTAGTGAAACCTATGGCCCCTAGGTCTATCTTCATCATATTAATCTCCTACTACTTCGTTATTTCCTTTGCTATTTACTTTGCCCTTATTTTACTTTTCATCTTTATCATAAAAATACCAAAAATATTATCATATCATATCTATCAGATCTCACTTACGTAAGTGGCCTTATAGGGATTGACAACCCCTATTTGTGTTGGTTGCGAGGATTTATTTGTTTTGTGCAGGTACGAGGGACTCACGCATAGCCTCCTACTGGATTGATATCTTGGTTCTAAAAAACTGAGGGAAATACTTACGCTACTTTGCTGCATCATCCTTTCCTCTTCGGGGAAAACCAACGCAGTACTCAAGAGGTAGCACTAACCCAAGGCCCAGTGCAAATTGCTGTTTTTTGCCTATTTCAGTGTTTCGCAGAAAAGGAATATCAAACGGAATCCAAATGGAATGGAACCTTCGGGAGAGTTATTTTTGGAACAAACGTGATCCAGGGGACTTGGAGTAGACGTCAAGAAAGAAACGAGGTGGCCACGAGGCAGGGAGGCACGCCTGCCCCCTTAGGCGCGCCCCCACCCTCATGGGCCCCTTGCAGCTCCACCGACCTACTTCTTTCTCCTATATATATATCCATATACCCTGAAAACATCCAGGAGCACCATGAAACCCTATTTCCACCGCCGCAACCTTTTTTACCCAAGAGATCCCATCTTGGGGCCCTTTCCGGAGCTCTGCTGGAGGGGGAATCGATCACGGAGGGCTTCTACATCAACACCATAGCCTCTCCGATGATGTGTGAGTAGTTTACCGCAGACCTCGGGTGCATAGTTATTAGCTAGATGGCTTCTTCTCTCTCTTTGGATCTGAATACAATGTTCTCCTTGATCTTCTTGGAGATCTATTTGATGTAACTCTTTTTGCGGTGTGTTTGTCGAGATCCGATGAATTGTGGGTTTATGATCAAGTTTATCTATGAACAACATTCGATTCTTCTCTGAAATCTTTTATGTATGATTGGTTATATTTGCAAGTCTCTTCGAATTATCAGTTTGGTTTGGCCTACTAGATTGATCTTTCTTGCAATGGGAGAAGTGCTTAGCTTTGGGTTCAATCTTGCGGTGTCGTTTCCCATTGACAGCAGGGGCAGCAAGGCACGTATTGTATTGTTGCCATCGAGGATAAAAAGATGGGGTTTATATCATATTGCTTGAGTTTATCCCTCTACATCATGTCATCTTGCCTAACGCGTTACTCTGTTCTTATGAACTTAATACTCTAGATGCATGCTGGATAGCGGTCGATGTGTGGAGTAATAGTAGTAGATGCAGAATTGTTTCGGTCTACTTGTCACGGACGTGATGCCTATATACATGATCATGCCTAAATATTCTCATAATTATTCACTTTTCTATCAATTTCTCGACAGTAATTTGTTCACCCACCGTAATACTTATGCTATCTTGAGAGAAGCCACTAGTGAAACCTATGCCCCCGGGTCTATCTTTTATCATATAAGTTTCCAATCTACTTTATTTTGCAATCTTTACTTTCAATCTATATCATAAAAATACCAAAAATATTTATCTTATTATTATTATCACTATCAGATCTCACTCTCGTAAGTGACCGTGAAGGGATTGACAACCCCTTTATCGCATTGGTTGCGAGGTTCTTATTTGTTTGTGTAGGTACGAGGGACTTGCGTGTAGTCTCCTACTGGATTGATACCTTGGTTCTCAAAAACTTAGGGAAATACTTACGCTACTTTGCTGCATCACCCTTTCCTCTTCAAGGGAAAACCAACGCGGTGCTCAAGAGGTAGCAGAGCCGCGAGAGGAAGTATGGACAAGGGAAGTACAATTCAGGAGCTCAGCAGAAGCCTCGTTTTACCCCGAACTTGGGAGGATATACCCATAACTATGGAGGACATACGCACAATGGAGGAAGTTCGCATAACCACTGTGGCCCCAAGAATGGAAATGGTAATGGAGCCGGCAGCAACCAGAACCACTCTAACCCAGCCACACCCGCCAAGAAGGACCAAAGTCACATTACTTGTTTCAAGTGCGGGAAGACTAGACACTATGCCAATGAGTGCCCTGAAGCAAAGAATGGTAATGGAAATGGAAGCTCTGGGAAGAAGCCCAACCCTTTCAATAGGGGACAAGTGTACCATGTTAACGTGGAGGAGGTTGAAGAGAAGCCAGACGCAGTTATCGGTAAGTTTTTGGTTAAGTCATTTACCGCTCTCGTTCTTTTTGATACTGGTGCATCGCATTCATACATATCAAGGGGATTTGTGGACAAGTTTAAGCTACCCACCTTAGCCCTTAGGTCACCCATGCTAGTAAGCTCACCAGGAGCAGAGTATATGGCCAGCCGATGGTGCGATCTGTTACCCTTAACCATTGGTAGCCATGTTTTCCCCTCGGACCCAATAATTATGGAGTCACAAGGATTGGATGTGATACTAGGCATGGATTGGCTGTCGAAGTATGGAGGAAACATTGACTGGGCTAGTAGGTCAATTCTGCTCACCACCCCGGAGGGAAAAAGGATCAAGTATGTATCCAGGCATGCGCCAAGGAGAACCCAAGTAAATTCCCTCTCAGGAGTTGTTCAGGAGGAAGTGCCTGTAGTGAAGGTTTATCTAGATGTATTTCCAGATGAACTACCAGGCATGCCGCCGGATCGAGACATTGAGTTTTTGATAGAGTTGTTGCCAGGCAACAGACCGATATCAAAGAGACCATATCAGATGCCCGCAAATGATCTGGAGGAGATTAAGAAGCAGATTAAGGAGTTATTGGAGAAAGGTTACATTCGATGAAGTTCATCACCGTGGGGAGCACCGGTGCTTTTGGTTGAGAAGAAGGATGGATCTTTGAGAATGGTTGTTGATTATCGTGCATTGAATGAAGTGACGATCAAGAACAAGTACCCACTACCGATGATCAATGATTTGTTTGACCAGCTGCAAGGAGCTAAAGTATTCTCCAAGATCGATCTACGATCAGGATACCACCAGTTGAAGATCCGAAAATAGGATATACCCAAGACAGCCTTCACCACAAGGTACAGGCTATATGAGTACACGGTTATGTCATTTGGATTGACTAATGCCCCTGCCTATTTCATGGGTATGATGAATAAGGTGTTCATGGAGTTCTTGGATAAGTTTGTTGTGGTGTTCATTAACGATATCCTGGTATACTCGAAGAATGAAGATGAGCACAAGGAGCATTTGCGTTTAGTTCTCGAGAAGCTCAGGGAACATCAGTTGTATGCCAAGTTCAGCAACTGTGAGTTTTGGTTAAAGGAAGTTGGATTTCTTAGCCATGTTATATCAGGAGAATGTATAGCAGTGGATCCTACCAAGGTTCAGTCTGTCATTAAGTGGTTGGCACCCACCTCAGTTGGAGAGATCCACAGTTTTCTTGGACTCGCGAGATATTATCAAAGATTCATTGAGAATTTTTCTAAGATTGCAAAGCCCATGACGGAGTTGCTGAAGAAAGACACTAAGTTTAAGTGGACAGATGAACGTGAGGCAAGTTTTCAGGAGCTGAGGAAATGTTTGGTTATAGCCCCGGTGCTGATTCTGCCAGATATACGCAAGGATTTCCAAGTGTATTGCGACGCTTCTCGCTTAGGACTTGGAGGTGTACTCATGCAAGACGGAAGAGTTGTTTCATATGCCTCACATTAGCTTAGACCACATGAGTTGAATTATGCCACGCATGATTTGGAGTTAGCAGCTGTAGTGCATGCACTCAAGACCTTGAGACATTTTCTTATTGGAAACCATTGTGATGTGTACACGGATCACAAGAGTTTGAAGTACATTTTCACACAGAAGGAGCTGAATCTCATGCAAAGGAGATGATTGGAGCTTATAAAGGATTATGACATGAAGTTGCATTATCATCCAGGCAAGGCCAATGTCGTAGTAGACGCTTTGAGCCGGAAGAGTTATGCCAATACCCTCGTAAGCGGGGCATTACCAAAGGAGTTAGCCGAAGATCCGAGGGGGCTACGTTTGGAGATAGTCCCCGGAGGTTTTGTCGCAGCAATGGAAGTTCAGTCAACATTATTGGGAAAGATACAAGAAGCTCACAAGGATGATAAGGAAATTGCTGAGATAAAGGAGAAGATGAGCAAAGGAAGCCAAGGGTTTTCATGAGGATGAGCACAACACCTTATGGTTTGAGGACCGTGTTTATGTACCCGCTAATGCAGATATCAGGAAATTAATACTTCAGGAAGCTCATGACTCGCCATACTCGATACACCCCAGAAACACCAAGATGTTTTTGGATTTGAAGGAGCGTTTCTGGTGGACAGGGATGAAGAAGGATATTGCCAAGTATGTAACGGTATGTGATGTATGTCAGAGAGTGAAGGCAGAACATCAGAAGCCAGCAGGATTACTGCAGCCTATGCCGATACCCGAATGGAAGTGGGATAAGCTTGGCATGGATTCCATCACCGGATTACCCAGGACCCGATCGAGATATGATTCTATCTGGGTAGTAGTGGATCATTTGACCAAAGTGGCTCACTTTATCCCAGTGAAAACTACCTATACGAGTGCGAAGTTGGCTAAGATATATATGACCAGGATCGTGTTTCTGGATGGAGTTCCGAGGACCATCGTATTAGATAGAGGGACCCAGTTTACTTCGAAGTTTTGGAATCAGCTGCACCAGACCTTGGGTACCAGGCTAGAGTTCAGTATAGCCTTCCATCCGCAGACAGATGGATAGACCGAGAGAGTCAATCAGATTCTGGAGGACATGTTGAGAGCTTGTGCGCTGGATTATGGATCTAGTTGGGATGATAATTTGCCCTACGCGGAGTTCTCATACAACAACAGCTACCAAGCCAGTTTGAAGATGGCACCTTTCGAAACTTTGTATGGAAGGAGGTGAAGGACACCGTTAATGTGGGATGAAGTTGGAGACCGTCAGTTGTTTGGACCAGATTTGATCAAAGAGTCCGTAGAGAAGGTTAAGTTGATTCGAGATAGACTGAAGGTAGCTCAGTCCAGACAGAAGAGTGATGCAGACTCAAAATGCAAGGAGGTAGTCTATGAAATCGGAGATAGAGCATATCTTCGTGTGTCACCTCTGCGAGGAGTTAAACGCTTTGGAGTTAAGGGAAAGTTAGCCCTGAGATTTGTAGGACCATACCGAGTTTTGGAACGTATGGGAGAAGTGGCATACAAGTTGGAGTTACCTGAAGGACTATCAGGAGTTCATGATGTGTCTCACGTTTCTCAGTTGAAGAAGTGCCATGCTGAGATGGCCGATATCCCTCTGAGAGATACAGTGCCCCTGGAAGAAATTCAGTTGGATAGTGATCTGACCTACGAGGAGAAACCAGTCAAGATTCTCGAGTTTGCCAGCCGAGTCACATGCAGCAAGGTTATCAAGTTTTGCAAAGTTCTGTGGAGCCACCATACCGAGGATGAAGCCACCTGGGAGCGAGAGGAAGACCTATGGAAAGACCACCCACACCTATTTTCTAACCAACCCGAATCTCGAGGGCGAGATTCATCTTAAGGGGGGTAGGTTTGTAACATCCCAAACTTTCAATTTGGAATATTATGCATAGGTCATCATATGCATATCATATTTTATTTGCAATTTGGGTTTTGATCCTAGAAATTCTAAGCAACTCAAGGACCCACGGAGAGAGTTGGGGATTTCGTTTATTTTCATATTTGAGTTTTTCTCAAATATTGAAAAGAGGATCATTTTGGTTTTAATTATTTTTCTCTCCAAAAAATTTCCAATATTAAAAATAAAAGAGAGGAGATAAAATGACTTCTCCAAAATAAAGGAAATACTGGAGGAAAATGTTAAAATCAAATATTTTATTTGGATTTTTATTGCTATTTTATTCGAATTAGAAAAACATGCATTTTTAGGCCAAGAAAATGTTCACTTTGTTCCAAATATTTTATTTAGATGGTGAAAATTGTTTTTGGAATTTTTAGATTTTTTTATATTTATTTAGGATTTTTCCTTTTCGGCGGAATTTTTTTAAAAAAAAGTTCTCGGACCGCACTGGGTCGAAGGCCGAGCCGGCCCGTTGCGCCGCCGCCTTCCCCGCCGTGCTCGCGGCGGACTCCGCCAGAGTCCGGTTGAGCGTCGGCGTCCGTGCCCCCTCCCGCAAGACGCTGTTGCCCCCAAGACCTTTATAACCCGCGCCACCCCCGCCGCCTCTCACCAACACCACCGCAGCAGCAGCACGCAGCAGTCGTCGCCGCTCTGCCGCGCCGCTCTGCCGCCGCCGCGTCGCCCGCCGGAGCCGCCGCCCCGCCCGAAGCCGCCCCAGCCGTTGACCGGTATGGAACCGCCTGGTTCGCCGGTTCTTCCGTTTTTTCGGTTTTAGCTCTAGGTCGTTTTTTTAGGATTAGGGTTTTTCTCAGTTTAGTTCTAATGGGTGAACGTTCGTTCGTTTAGATCTAATAATGAACGAATTCGTTCGTTTTCCTCTGTTAGCGGACGTTCGTCCGATAGCTTTTTCTTTTTCTGTTTTTTCTCGCCAGGGACCTATCCGCGATTATTTTTATCGCAGATTAGCCCCTGATCTTCAAACCTTCGCAACTTTTCAACCGTTCGTCCAAATCCAGTGAAACCAACGCCAAAATCTTTGTCTTGGATCCCTCTTTCTGGTTAATCAACTTGAACATGGTTTTGACAATATTATAATTTGGTTTCAAGCAGATATGTATTCGAAGTCCTTTTGACCGTAGTTTTAGTTCCGTAGCTCCGATTCGATTGTTTCTTTTTGCAAATCGAAGCTCTTCAGTTGGAATTTCAGATTTGGATCTTCTTATTTGAGTTTTACCCTTGCATCTATGCTTGAGTGCCTATGTATGCTATTGTCTGTTTGCGATAGAATTCTCGGAGTGCGAAGCATGCTACTACGAGTCTCTAGGGTTTGCAGATCGTCAGCAAGGCAGGTAACACATTGATCATACCCCTTTATTACCTAGTTTTTATGTATTAGTTTCAATCCTCAAACATTGCATGATTAGGATGTGGTTAACATGTGGGTATTGGGAAGTAGATGATGAGGTAGACCCTATTGCCCTTTTATTATCAAACCTTGGGAGTTACATCTACGTTATGCTTAGGTTGCCATGCTATGTTCGTAGACGTGGTTTGGTTTGAGTGATCCATGATAGATGTGAGATTGTTAATTAATGGTTAACTTAAGGTGGCTACTTAAATAAACATCTGGGTGGATTGGTTGCGGGCACCTGGGGTATACCAGTGTTGTCCTTTGGTTTGCCACCCAGGCTCAACGGGATCATAAGATTATTTCATGCTAGAAACTTCCGTGTGCAACCACAAGCTATTATGGGCTCTAGCATAGTTGAGTATGTTGCATGACCTCTTTCAGTGGTAGGCTAGCAAATGTAGGGGATGTAGGTTGGTACTGTCTACCTAGAGTAAAGAGTTAATGCTTCTGAAAGACTGTGTCTCGATCATCCGTTTCTCAAACACCATGTAGTGCGAGAAATCCAACGGAGGAGATCGAGTCTTGTGGGGAAAAGTGCGCAAACCTCTGTAGAGTGTACAAACTAATCATGGTTAGCTGTGTCCCCGGTTATGAACATCTTGAGTATCTGGTTCTTGGATTATCATGTTGATCTCATCACCCTAAATTAATATGTTGGGTTATTAATTACTGTTTAATTGGGATTGAGATGGGGGTACCATCCTCAATGTTTTATCAACTACCATGATAGTTAAACAAAATATATTCCTTTGATGTAGGGAAAAATTGGCTTTTCGCAAAAACATTATAACCATAGAGCCTCCACCAGCCATATATGCATGTAGTGACAGCATTTACTTGTTCATTGCTCTATTGTGTTATCTTGCCAGCATATTCCATGTGCTGACCCATTTCAGGCTACAACATATCATGTTGCAGACTTTTCAGACGAAGAGTAAGGTGCGCTAGGTCGTTGTTGTGCACTCAGCTATGCCGTTGGAGTTGATGACTCACTTTATCTTCCAAGCCTTCTGTTGTTATCTTATTTAGATGGCCTTAAGCCATATTATTTTATTAAGTTCTCTTTTGAGACATGCGATGTAATAAGTGTGTGATTGCTACTCTGTTATAAATCCTTCGAAGTACTGTGTGTGTCAGCATTACCGATTCAGGGATGACACTTATGCACAGAGATTTGACTGTTTGAGGCCAGATCGCTACATTTTGTCACTTCTGTGATACCGGGCGCAAAAGTTTCTGTTTTTCAACAAGATCAAATCAACTATCACCAAACATGACCCCAAAGGATTTACTTGGCACAAACACTAATTAAAACATGAAAAAAAACAATCATAACAGTAGCATAATTGTGCAAACACTCAAGAACTGAAAAAAAGGAAAAAGTAAAATTTATTCATTGGGTTGCCTCCCAACAAGCGCTATTGTTTTATGCCCTTAGCTAGGCATAATGCACAGATTCAAGTCTTATCATCTTTCTCCTTGTTTCCCTTAGATGTGTTTTTGTCAGGAGGTTCTGCAAAAATAACTTGAAACACATTATCCATAGAAACTTTACCATTGTCAAGTTGCTTATCAACATATCCCCTTTGATTTCCGGCAACAATCCAAGAATAGTGTTGATTAACATCATTGAAAACTTGTTTGATTATATCTAAAACGGGGATTTCCTTTTTAAGATTATCATCAAAAATTTGATTATTTCCAAGCAAGTGTCTCAACAGATGATCACTATTATAAAGGATCTCATCTATCACTAGTTTTTCACGGTTTATACCATAAAATCAAAAAATTCACTAGCTTCTTGTATTACGTAATCAAATTCATTCATAAGAACAAGGGTAGCCAACCTTTTAGCTTTGGAATTCTTTATAACTAGTAGCTCATAAAACAATCTTTGCAAGGTAGGATGGGTACAAATAAATCTATTTTCAAGTTTTAGAACTAGTGTTGAGATCGCTTCCGCATAAGATTTAGTTTGTTTAAGTATAGGAGCATCATCAAGAGTCCAATTTCTAACACAATTGAAAAATTCTTGGATATGTTCTTTTCCCATAACATTCCCTTACCCAAAAACAAAAGTTTTAGCATCCATATTGCCCAAACATCCAATTTTAGGAGTTAGGACATCATCTCTTTCTGCCATACCAAAATCACTCGTGGTGACAAGTTCAAGCAAAAGATAGATCTAACGAGAAAGCGGTGAACATGAAAAGAGGGCGAATAAAATAGAATTTTTTTGTGAAGTGGGGGAGATGAAAATGAGAGGCAAATGGAAAATAATGCAAATTGCAAGGAGATGAGATTTGTGATTAGGAACCTGATAGATGTTGATGATGTCTCCCCGGCAACAACCCCAGAAATTCCTTTTGATGTCGCTTGAACTACATCGGTATTTCCCCAAATAGGAAGGGATGATGCAGCACAGCTATGATAGGTATTTACCTCGGTTATGGAAGTAAGGTATCAATCCAGTAGGAGAACCAAGAAACACTATGTAAACGGTACCTGCACACAAAGAACAAATACTTGCAACCCGACGCTTATAAGGGGTCGCCAGTCCCTTTTCGGGTAACGGCGCCAGAAATTGTCAAGTTAACGGATTAAAATTCGTGATAGAATAGATCTCGAATAAATGTGAAATAAACGATGCAAATAAAATATGCAGCAAGGTATTTTGGGTTTTCGGAATAATAGATCTGAAAATAAAAGCAAATAAAAATAGATCTCAAAGGCAAATAATAGATCGGAAAGCAAATATGATAAAGAATAGACTCAGGGGCCGTAGATTTCACTAGTGGCTTCTCTCAAGAAATAGCATGCGGTGGGTAAACAAATTACTGTTGGGCAATTGATAGAACCACAAATAATTATGACGATATCCAGGCAATGATCAATATATAGGTATCATGTCCAAGATTAGTAGACCGACTCCTGCGTGCATCTACTACTATTACTCCACACATCGACCGCTATCCAGCACATCTAGTGTATTAAGTTCATGGAAAAATAGAGTAATGCAATAAGAACGATGACATGATGTAGACAAGATCTATTCATGTAGGAATAGACCCCATCTTGTTATCCTTAATAGCAACGATCAATACGTGTCTTGCTGCCCCTTCTGTCATTGGGAAAGAACACTGGACGATTGAACCCATCACAAAGCACCTCTTCCCATGGCAAGGAAAAACAACCTAGTCGGCCTAACTAAACCAAAGATTCGAAGAAGAAATATGAGGCTATAAATAATCATGGATATAATAGATCAAAACTCAAATAACTTTCATGGATAAAATAGATCTGATCATAAACTCAAAGTTCATCGGATCCCAACAAACACACTGCAAAAAGAGTTACATCAAATAGATCTCCAAGAGACCATTGTATTGAGAATCCAAAGAGAGAGAGAGAGGAAGCCATCTAGCTACTGCCTACGGACCCATAGGTCCACAATGAACTACTCACGCATCATCAGAGAGGCACCAATGAGGATGATGAACCCCTCCATGATGGCGTATAGATTGGATCTCGTAGTTCTGGAACTTGCGGCGGCTGGAATTGTGTTTCGTTGACTTCCTTAGGGTTTTTCGAATATTTGGGTATTTCTAGGACGAAGAGGTGGTGCGGGAAGCCACCGGGGTGGGCACAACCACCAGGGCGCGCCTAGGCCCCCAGGCGTGCCCATGTGGGTTGTGCCCCCTCGGGGCAACCCTCTGGTACTTCTTTGGCCCAAGTTGTTCCTTCTAGTCTAGAAAAATCTCCAAAAAGTTTCACTATGTTTGGACTCCGTTTGGTATTGATTTTCTACAATGTAAAAAAATAAGCAAAAAACACCAACTGGCACTGGGCACTATGTCAATAGGTAGTCCTTAAAAATGATATAATGTTGCTATAAAATGATTGTAAAACATCCAAGAATGATAATATAATAGCAAGGAACAATCAAAAATTATACATACGTTGGGGACGTATCATCACCTGAAATGCAGTCATGCGTGATGGAAGAAGTGGTAACGTCAAAATTTTATTCTCCGTGATGGCACTTCGGTGGTGACAGCCGAGAAACGTCACAAGTGTATTTTCCGTCGCGAAAAAGGGTTATACATGACACAAGTCACAAGTGAAACGTCGCAAAATAGAGCAAATTTTGAAGTGGTGATGATACGCGTTTGTCACGGTAGGTCACATTTTCTGTCATGCATGTACATTAGTGAAGATTTTATGACAGAATCAAGATAGTCATACATGTCGTAGAAGTGTTTGATGACAATCTCAAATTATCATCACGGAGTGTCCACTTCCATGACGATAAATGGCGCGTCATGGAAGTGTTTTCATCAAGGGTAACCGACACATGGCATCCACCATAACGGGTCACTTTAAGCTATCGGGTGCGGGTTTGGATCCAATAACCCATTAAGAGCCCCGACCAATGGCAATTTTCGTGTGTGAAATTTTTATTCGCCAAAGGTACCACATGTTATCTCGGCATTGCGACAGATGTAAACCGTCGAATGGACAGGAGTCACCAATGAAACGTCGACATGTGGAATGGCCTAGCAGTGACCTATTTAGGTTAAAAGGGTCGGGCTAGCCAAAGTCCCACAAGATTTCATCAGATACTAATGGGCTGACCCGTTAACAGCGTGCCATGTTTTGGGCCGAATTATGACCCATATCAGATCCGGGCCGTTAATAGTCTTCCATGTTTTGGGCCAAATTGCGGCACATGTCAAACCCGTCCTGTTAAAAGTCCATTGTGCTTTTGGGCCCATTGAAGGCTCGATTTGTATTTCAGACTACTAAAGGCCCGTTTAACAGTTTCGCCCGATATTTGTTTTGGCTTGTTAGCGGCCCTTGCTGCATGTGGGCCATTGTCGGCCTGGTTTCACTTCGGCCATTTAGTGACCCATGCTACATCAGGGCCTATTTCTGGTCCTAAGTGACTTTTGGCCTCTTAACGGCCCGTAGTCTTCGTAGATAAATTTTAGACTAACCTGACTATCGGTCTGTTAAAGGTCTATGATGTAGTTGGGACTAATTGCATGCTTTGCATCCGGCCTGCTTACAGCCCATAATGTGATTGGGACAACCATGGCCTGAGATAAGTTTTGGCTTGTTAATGGCCCATCATTTAATTGGGCCAATCATGGGCCAAGGTATATTTTTGCCTTCTGCCGACCGGTGAATTGTTCGGCACAATTCAGGCCCAACCTACTTTTTAGCCTGTTAAAAGCCCATGGTATTTTAGCCCAACTAAGGCTCGTGGTTTACGCGGCGTGTTAAAGGCCCAAAACTACTAGTGGGACAGTTTACGTTTAGGCCTGCTAATGGCCCGAGATGATTGTGGGCCCATGTTTCGGCCCCTATATAGCGAGTTGCGGGTCGGCCCATTTGAGTATCGTATTTTTTATATATACTAAGGTTTGAGCCCATTGGCCTCTGTCGAAGCTCATAGCATTTTCAGAGAGAGACGACAGCATATACAGTAAATAAATTACAGTGTCATGACTAAGAATAAACCTAGACTATACAATAAAGAAATTACGACATATTACATCCACTAGGCATCAAAGTTTGCCACCAGTGATAACAAAGCACAACCAGACAGCATATTACATACACTGGGTATCAAAGGTCGCCACCAGTGTAAATAAACACGCCAACAAAATAATATATAGAACCGACAACACTTCAACATAGTTCAAGAAAGGTTAGCCCTCTCGAGTGGCTGCAGCGCAAGCAGCTGAGAAAGCTGATGAGACCGCTTTTGTTTGACGCTTATATCCTCCAACTCAAGTTGCATAGCTTCAATGGACACAATGGACTTCTCATTGATCTTCCACAGAGATTAGTGTTCTAGTAGGGGTGAGTTGAACCATGCCTTTCTGCTTGAGGTTGAGACTCAAGAAGTCTAACAGATTTAGGTGGCAACTTCATCGAGTTAGTGTCACTGCTATTAGCGAGTGACTTCAATACTACATCAAGGCATGACTTTGGGGTTATATCACTATCTCCAAGATGTGTTGCCTTCTTCCCTGCAATATATGTTAGAGAGACAAGCAATGGGTTCATCTCACTATCATTGTGACAATTCTTCTTGGCACTCTGAAAGAGAACAAACAGACATTGATATGTTTTGCACATATAAGTATTATTGGTGACAATTCATCCCAATTCTTATTGGCAAATAAAGAGCCACAATTTAAAATAACATTAACATAATATGGCATTGTTTATAGTTAAGACATGGCAGGAAATGGCATTGTGCGGGAGTGGCCAGCTTCATCACACCACTGGATTACAGATCAAGAACACAAGTATACATGCAGTGCTAAAGAACGTATAAGAACCAATGGTCAATGTACTATCAGTTTATCTCATTTATGATTGGCAAATAAAGAGACACGATTTAAATAACATTAACATAATATGACATTGTTCATAGTTAAGACACATCAAAGATATGACATTGTGCTAGAGTGGGTAGTTTCACCACACCACCAGTTTATAAATAAAGAGCACAAGCATACATGAAGTGCAAAAGAAGATCACTTGCTTTGTTTAGTTTAATTTACATTGTTGAATAAGGAACTTGGTTGTACAACTAAAAACTAAAATTGAGAAGGACAAACTTATGTTTATGAACTTCATAATAAAGTCTAAACATGTAATTTGATGCAAATGCCAAAATAAACAACAGTTGCAGTCATGCCTATCTAAATATGGACCGGCTCTATAAAGCCCTTGTCCATATTGATGGGGGGGGGGAATTCAAGAAGTTTACCATAGAATCTTCTTCATAAGCACTGCCTTTATTCTACATTTTGTTAAGAGTAAATATGGATGTGATAATATAGGGAAAAGATGAAGAATATTTAAGATAAGATGAAGAGTTATGCTACATAATCAACTAGCAATAAATGTAAGTACAACGATATAGGAAAAAGATACTGACAAGAGTAATGTGGAGCTAAACTTCTTTAATAGATTGGCTTTATCCAACATTTTGGTAATAGTAAATATAGATATGATGTGTAGAAAATGGAGGGCAAGGGAAAATAAGATGTAGAGTGATGGTACACAAACAACTAGCTACCAATATAAGTACAGTCATAAAGGATAATAGGTACTTACAAGAACAATGCAGAGCTAAACTTCTTCATAAGCATTGGGTTTATTCTACATTAATGTAAGCATTAATATAGATCTGATAATTTGGAGCGAACATTGGATAAACAAACTATCATGCACACTGATGTCATGTAATCAACCAGGTAAGTATAGTGATACAGGACAACAATTACTAACAAAAGCAAAGCAGCGAGCATCATAGTTGTGATATCTTGTCATCCATTTCAAACTGATATTCTTCTTCAAGCCGTTTTCCTGCAAAAGAGATCGGTAAGGCACATGCGGAAATGCAGAAGTTCAAATTATCATATGATATCATAAACAATACCTCATTTGGGAATGAGACCAGTGCATAACAAGGTTTTTCCGTTCAATATCTTGTAAATTTAGCATAAGAGACTTCACCAAAATTTCGTTTATAGACTTGCCATCAAAGTGTGTTTTCCTCTGGTAACACCGATACTGCTGCAACGCATCCTTGAAAAGTGAAAGCAAGCTTTGCTTGCCATGACTATCTAGATTGACCCTCACCTACTTAGTAGAATGTAATGAAAATGATTGATGTGTTCAAGCAGCAGAAAACAAGACAATAATCACCATGAATAATAGCACTTACACGTAAGTGGGACAGGAAGATGTGAAAATGGTGTTTGTCTTCACTATAATCTTCCCATGATGGGAAGATACGCACGTGGTTACTAACAATATTGAAAGCATATCTTTTAAACTAGGAATAATCATGTCAGTCCCTGGATCAATAGCTGACACGCACAGTTGATGATGAAATACCAAGAAAATACCACTTGTCATAGTATTACATCGCAGATCCAGTGTTTTATAATACACACCTGCTTAGCTCATGGGCTAGCTTTCAATACTATCATGCAGCGGAGTTAATATTCTGGTCTTGTGGCGTCCCATCACTCATAGGCAAGAGTTGAGTATAGCATTGTAACCCTAATTCGTTCCTTCTATTCGATATCGTAAACCTGCAACATGATTCGTTGCAACCACTAGGGTTAATACATTGAATGTATTGGCAAGTCCATAGTTCATTGGAATCATGTTCACCTACATGCACTTTGGCTGGTGGGGTTCAAGGCTCTTTGCGGAAAATATAGTTTTGCCCTTTTATTTTAGTAGTAGTCTACTCTAATAGCAATATGACACTCCCGATAAACCCCGGTCGTAGTCTAAGGACACTCTTGGTACACCCAGGTCGTAGCCCTAAATATGCATTTGAGCATGTGGACTCCTAGTACACCCGAGTTATCCCAAGCCTTTCTCCTGAGACCCTACACTACTAGGGAAAAGCCCAGTAGTAGCGCGGGTTAAATAGCTAGCAGTAGCATGGGTGTCCGCACTACTACTACGGTGCTACAACTAACTTGTAGTAGTAGCGTGGGTGTGCCCGCGCTACTACTACGTCTAGTAGTAGTAGCGTGGGTGCCACCAGCGCTACTACTATTAATTTCAAAAAGAAAAAGAAAATTCTCGATCCCGTGCATGCTGTCAATGGCAGCAATGGTTCGATCTAGCGACAGCCGGGGTCGCCGGAGCTGCGGAAGGGCAACGACAGACCAGATCCAGCACCAGCTGTTGCAGAGGGCACGGATCCATGGCCGAGCAAGGCGGCGGCATGGGGCTTCTATTCACGGCCAAGGCAACGCACTCCTGGTCGTCCATGGCGGTGACCTTCACGAGCAAGGACATAGGAGGGTGAGTCAAACCAGAGGGAGAGAGAAAAGAAAAACGAGGGAGAGAGGAAGGAGATGGAGGTAGCAGCGGGGTTGGTCACCGGTGGTGAGGTGCTTCGGCGTGGCGGCATGGAGATGCGGGGAAGACCGGCAAGCTCCGGGACGCCAGCAGCGCAAGGCGGCGGCCTCTTTTGGCACCATGGAGAAGGAGGCGCGCATGCGAAGGAGGTCCGTGTGAGGGCCTATGGAGAGAGAGGGGGGAGAGTGATGGGGGAGAGGATGGATTTGGGGGAGGAGATGGGGATTTCAGGGCTCTTTAAAAACCATGTAGTTAGTAGCACCGTGGGTTTATAGCCCTAGCTACTACTATCAACTTATTAGTAGCATGGGTATATACCCCTCGCTACTACTATGGCATGTCCCAGGGGGCACGATAGAGACCACTTAGTAGCAGTTGATAACCCACAAGTATAGGGGATCGCAAAAATTTTCGAGGGTAGAGTATTCAACCCAAATTTATTGATTCGACACAAGGGGAGCCAAAGAATATTCTCAAGTATTAGCAGCTGAGTTGTCAATTCAACCACACCTGGAAACTTAATATCTGCAGCAAAGTGTTTAGTAGCAAAGTAATATGATAGTAGTGGTAACGATAGCAAAAGGTAACGGTAGCAAAAGTAATATTTTTGGTGTTTTGTGAAATTGGTGATGGAGGAAGGTTGATGATGACGATGGCAACGGATTCCCCTCTCTGGAGCCCTGAACGGACTCCAGATCAGCCCTCCCGAGAGAGTTTAGGGCTTGGCAGCGGCTCCGTATCGTAAAACGCGATCAATCCTTCTCTCTGATTTTTTCCTCCCCGAAAGTGAATTTATGGAGTCAAGGTTGAGGTCGGTGGAGCATCAGGGGGGCCACAAGGCAGGGGGCGTGCCCCCACCCTCGTGGACAGGGTGTGGACCCCCTGACGTGGATATTTCTTCCAGTATTTTTTATATATTCAAAATAATTCTCCGTTGATTTTCAGGTCATTCCGAGAACTTTGATTTCTGCACAAAAATAACACCATGGCAATTCTGCTGAAAACAGCGTCAGTCCGGGTTAGTTCCATTCAAATCATGCAAGTTAGAGTCCATATGAAGGGAAAAAGTGTTTGGAAAAGTAGATACGACGGAGACGTATCAACTCCCCCAAGCTTAAACATTTGCTTGTCCTCAAGCAATTCAGTTGATAAACTGAAAGTGATAAAGTCAGCATTCAGGTTTTCAGCAAATATTATGAACTAACCATACTCACAATAACACTTAGGTCTCATGTTTACTCATATCAATGACATAATCAACTAGCGAGCAATAATAATAAATCTCGTATGACAACACTTTCTCAAAATAATCATGATATGATATGACAAGATGGTATCTCACTAGCCCTTTTTGAGACTGCAAAACATAAATGCAGAGCACCTTTAAAGATTAAGGACTGACTAGACATTGTAATTCATGGTAAAAGAGATCCAGTCAAGTCATGCTCAATGTAAACTAACAATAATGGATGCAAATGACAGTGGTGCTCTCCAACTGGTGCTTTTTAATAAGAGGATGATAACTCAACATAAAAGTAAATAGATAGGCCCTTCGCAGAGGGAAGCTGGGATTTGTTGTAGTGACCCGACCCGAATGGGTCAAGTCTCTGTGCTTAAGTGTCATCCCTGGATCGGTATGCTGAGACACACAGTACTCGAGGATTTATAACAGAGGTAAATCACATGTAAAAGTAACGTAAATACTATTACCTCAAATCCAAAATAGCGGAAGTAACAAGGTTGTGGATTCCCATCAACACCAACGGCAAAGTTGAGTGTAGAAATCGTAACCCTAACGTATCACTTACTCGTCGTAAGATAATCCTGCAACATGAGACATTGCAGCCACAGAGGGTCAGTACATTGAATGTACTGGCAAATTCACACCATAGAGAATGATGAATAAAGACTATCACTACATGCATATTTGGCTGGTGGAAAAGCTCTATGGTTATAAGGTTTTTGCGTAAAGCCAATTCTTCCCTACTACAAAGGAATAAATTTTATTTAACTATCATGGTGGTTGTTGAACATTGAGAATGGTTGACAGCATTCTCAATCCCAATTAAGCATCATCATTAAAACCCAACAAAGTTAATTAAAGTAACGTGATGAGATCAACAAGATAATCCAAGAACTAGATACTCAAGATGTCCATAACCGGGGACACGGCTAATCATGATTAGTTTGTACACTCTGTAGAGGTTTGCGCACTTTTCCCCACAAGACTCGATCGCCTCCGTTGGATTTCTCGCACTACATGGTGTTTGAGAAACGGATGACCGAGACACAGTCTTTCAGAAGCACTAGCACCTTACGATGGATAGACCGGTACACCTACTTTCCCCTACATCTGCTAGTCTACCTTGTAAGAGTTCGCACGACTTACTCAACTATGCCAGAGCCCATAATGGCTTGTGGCTGCACACGGAAGTGTCTAGTATGAAAAATATTATGATCCCTTTGAGCCTGGGTGGCGGTCCAAAAGAAAAACAGGCAAGTCCTGGAATAGCTAGGTGCCTAGACAGGCAAGTCCTGGAATACCCAGGTGCCTCAATCCACCCAGATGTGTGTTTAAGTTGCCACCTTAAGTAAACCATTAATTAACAATCTCACATCTGTCATGGATACTCTCAAAACCCAATCCACGTCTACTAGCATAGCATGGCATAATAAGCAAACGTAGAAGTAACTCCCAAAGGTTTGATAATAAACAGGTAATAGGTACTACCTCATCTACTTCCCATCCCACAGTTTAATTAGATCCTAATCATGCAATGTGTGAAGATTGATCTAATGCAAGAAAACTGGGTTGTAGAAAAGGTATGATCAAAGTGTGAACTTGCCTGCAATGTTGATGAAGATGATTCGCACTCAAAAATCTTGATAGCTCTACTCGTCACACTCCGGTCAATCTATCGTAAGCAAGCAATAGTAACCACACATAAGCAATCACTCAAAAGATCAGAAAGATCGAAGAAGACGATTCGGAAAACATCAAAACCAAGAAAATAACTCTTGCAACATAAAACTATTTCTAACAGTACCAAAATTATGTGAATTTGGCCTTATCAGAAGGGTTAGGTCAAGAGCTTCGATTTGCAAAAAGAATCAACTCAAACGGAGCTACGAAATTCAAGTTATGAACAAACGAAGTTTGAATTCAAATCTGATCTAATTCAAATTTTAAACTTTTCAAAAACATGTTTGAGTTGGATTACTGGATAGAGGAGATCATAACGAAGACGTGGGCGTTGGTTTCGTTGGATTTGGACTAACGAGTAAAAAGTAATGATCGTTTGAAGTACAGGGACTAATCTGTAAATAAACTATTCACAAACGGGTCCCTGGCCGAAAATAAAAAGAAAAAGAAAAAGATTAAATAGCGAACGTTCGCTGCAGAAGCCTATAAGACGAAAACCGTTCGCTACTGAGTACTAACGGATGAACATCCGCTAACTAACTAAACCTAATAAATAAACCGATCAAAACGAATAAAACTGAGCTAAAAGAAAAACCGGGTCGGTTTGTACCGGTTCGGGCAGTTTTTTTTTCTTCGAAATCCAGCGGCAGCGGTTAGCGACGGACTCCGGCGAGGGCGGCACGGCTCCGGCGAGGCGGCTACGCGGCGGTGGTGGCTGCGGGCGGCGGAGCGAGTGCGGCAGCAGGCGGTGGCGATCTGCGAGAGGGGCGGCGCGGCGCGGCAGAGAGAGAGAGGCAGGGCCCGACGAGATGCAGCTGCGGTGCGGCGAACGAGAAGTGCGGCGGCGGCGCGAGCAGCGGGGAGGAGAGGAACGGGGCCCGGGGCCTCGTTATTTAAGAGGGGGAGGAGCTGGCGTGGAGGAGGGGCAATGGAGGCGGGGCAGCGTCGGACTCCGGGGAGAGTCCCGGTCGGGGACGACGGGGAAGGCGACGCGGAGCTGGGCCTTGGCCTGGCTTCGGTTGGGTTGGCCCAGTCGGGAAGAGGAGAAAGTTTTTTTTTAACATTATTTTCCAGACAACGAAAATAACAAAACCAAAATAAATAAAAGTATTATATAGGCATATAATATATCAAAATTTTCAGAAAAAGATTTTCTATGACATGAACATTTTTCTAGCATTAAATAAAATTCACACAAATTCAGATAAAACAAAGAGTGCTACTGGTCTATTAAAATCCAACAACAATCATTTTAAAAATACCAAAATGATTTCAAATTATTTTTTCTCCAATTTTCTAATGTAGGGAATCATGTTACCCTATTTTCCATATATTTTATTTTTGGAGAAAAATAATTTGAATAAAACTCAACCAATTCCAAATTGAAAATAATTTCAAAAGGACTTTGAATTTGATCCTTGGAACTCCTAACTCATATTTCATAATTTGAAGAAGTCATTTTATCTCCTCTCGTGAAAATCATTGAGTTGCTTAAATTTTCTGAATTGAAATATTTCCAAATGAAATTCAATTATTTTCAAATACCCTTTCATTTAATTTTAAATGGAAGAAGTCATATCATCTTCGCTCAAGGGTTTTGTATTTGAAAAGAATTTGAATTCATGGAGATCAGAAAGCAAATATGAAAGTTTGGGAAAGTCCTTTTATTCCCTCTCATTTAACTTTCAAAAAGTTTCGAATTCACTCACTTTCAGACAATCAATCAAATAATCAGTCAAATCTATCTATTTATTATAACATTCCAAAATTTAGAATTTTGGGATGTTACAAACCTACCATCCTTAAATGAATCTCGTCCTCGAGATTCGGAGAGGCTAGCAAGAAAAAGGTTAGGGTTTGGGGGTCTCCTCAAATTCCATCAATCATCACCGGGGTCTGGGGTGCTACCACCCTTAGAAGCATGGTTACGGTTCCATCAACTCATATACTCCATCCTTATTCTTGACAGGGTCGGTCTTCTCAGATCCTCGAGAAAATTCCTTCTCTGAGCTCTTCCGGTAGTGGCATAACCTTTTCCTCAATTCTTCTGTCCTTTTATCTTGGTAAGGTTATTCCGAGACTGGGTCTTCTTAGCTGATGGGTCTGGCGCCAATACCAAACAACTATCGATATCTCATGGTGGTAATCCAATTATGGTTTCTCCTGCAGGAAATGGGTCTGGGTTGATCCTCACCGTATAACCTACGGTTGGCAAAATCTGCCTTGTGCAAGGGAAAATACTTATACCATTCTAAGTTTTTAAGAAAGGTTTTTGATCGTCGGCGCTCTACTATAGGTAAGTCACTTAGATTTACCATCCCATATATCAAGGCGAATAATAGGAGTAAGTCGGTATGGTGATCAATCCATCCCGCACCCAAATCATTACCTTGTATACGGTTTAGCGAATCTCGCATTCTAACACTCGGTCATCCTTACAAGCATTGCAGAATTTCTCTCGTCGACGAACCAAGTTCGGAATAATCCATTGATTCTGCAAGCCAGACAAACATCTATCATTCCTTCACAACTCTCAGGTTTTTCGTAACTCCTATAAGATCGTCTGTCGATAAAATCGTAACTTCTTTCAGGGTTTTTCCTTCAGCAAGAATGTGCTTGCTTCTTGGCAGGTCCTGGGGCCTGTGGGTTATGGCCCATCTCATCACTTGTAGTCCTTGAACTTATCATCAAGCAACTGATCATTATTCCAACTTCCAACTTCCTAGTATTCTTAAATCCATCCAATTGTACTGTCTTCCTTCCTTCTATTGGCACCAAACTAGGACATGATTACTCAGACTCATCATGGAATTTCCCTTGATCCATATTTCCAACATCATTCCTCCTTTATATCCAATAGTAATTCATTTCTTCATCCTCGTGGAATATCCCTCATATCGAGATAAAATTTATACTCATGAAGTCCATATTCCACTTCGTGGAACATCATTATCCTTTCCAGGGTCAAGCGTTCTTACAGGGGAATATTGGCCATCTCTGCATGGCACTTCTTCAACTGGGAAACGTGAAACACATCATGAACTCCGGACAGTCCTTCGGGTGACTCCAACTTGTTGGCCACTTCTCCCATATGCTCCAAAACTCGGTTTGGTCCTACAATTCTCGGGGCTAACTTTCGCTTAACTCCAAATCGTTTAACTCCTCGCAGAGGGGACACATGAAGACATGCTCTGTCTCTAATTTCATAGACTACCTCCTTGCATTTTTCAGTCTGCATAACTCTTCTGCCTGGGCTGAGCTACCTTCAGTCTTTCTCGAATCAACTTAACATTCTCTTCTGACTCCTTGATCACACTTGGTCCAACAACTGACGGTCTCCAACTTCATCCCACATACTCTTGGGGTATCACACCTATCGAGACAAAACTCGTATTCATTTTGTCCGAAATCCACTCAGTGGAGTATCCTTATCTTTTCCAGGGGTCAAGGGTTCTTACAGGGTACTACCACCCTTAAAATGCACAAATCTTCCATAGACCATATTTCTCTTATCCTCAAAATGGTCAAAATCCTTCTTCATAGAGTAACAACTCATAAAATCCATATCAGTACCAACGATGCTACTTTATTCATTCTCAAATGATTACAATCTCTCGCTTTTCCATTACATGTCTCAACTCAACACCTCAATATAAAAGAAAATGTTCTCACTTCTACTACTCCATTTCTTTTGTTGCAAACTCAACTATCTAGCACAAGTTTCCTTCTCATTGGGGCATTCTCTGCAAAGTGCCCTACTCCATTACAACTAAAACATATTACTACTGACAGGTTTCGAGGTTTCCTTGTGATTACGTAGCCTACTTGGGTCCTTGGCTTCCTTTTTGGGCAATTGCTGAGGTAGTGCCCTGACTCCTTGCACTTATAACAGGTGACATGACTCAGATCCTTCCTGGAATCCAATCTACTTCTCTTTTTGGACTTTTCCATTCCCATCAGAGCTTCTATTTCCAGTGGGTCATACTCTACTTCCTTTGTCGGGAATTCTACTAAATCCCCATTCAAACAATTCTGGGAGATGTGTCCTTCTTCTCCACATGAATAGCATGACTTGGTGCAGGGTTTAATTGGCTCTTCTTTGGGTGTGTCTTCCACATCTTCCTTCATCACAGGTTCTTCTAAACTTTCCATAAGGGCTCCTCTCGTTGCTTCTTTCTTCTGCTGGATGGTTCTTTGTACCATGGGGTAAATGTGACACTGAGCAGGGTAGTGGGTAGTCCCTTCACACAAGAAACAAGTAATTTGCCTAGTTGGGCATTCTTCAACTGGGTGACTTCCTTCGCAATTAGGGCATTTATCCTTGTGTTCTTTATGGGTGTGTCCTATTTCTCCACAAATCTTGCATGCACAAGGTTTCTTCATATCCTTTCCATAAGGCTTCAACTTCTGGGACACAAACCGAGACTTTGGCAAAGTCAACTTAAATTCCTTCCAAGTGGTTACTCCTTGCCATCCATTGATGGTTTGGTACATTCTCCACCAAGTAGCAGCACCTCTTTCAAAGCACTGAAGAGCATGCTGGGTCATATCATGTCCAACTATAGGGTTATTCTCCATGTGATCCTCCATGTTCTGAATCCATCGGTCCGTCTCCAATTGACTCATCGGTCCAGAAAATACAAGCTCATCTCCATTCATCCTCTATTGGGTCCAAGGGTTTTGGGGTGAGATAAGAGGGATAGAGAGGGATGCACACAATACAAACAAAAGTTTTGAAAAGACAGATTTTTGTTGTGGTTGTCGAAAAACATCAAACAAATGACAGCTCACAAACGTCGCATCTAACATAGGTATATAACAGGGGTTTGGTCTTCTAAGGTCAATAAATCTTCAACGTCTCCAAACTCTTGAAGCCTTGTTCATGCCTCCAATGGCTTTTTCCGATCATGCTTGTCTTTCTCAAGTTCTTTTGCCAGTTCAATCTCTGTTGACGTGAAATCTCTCGTGACATCCTTTAATATTCCGGAGTTGCATTTCAATCTTATGGTTTCAACATCCTTCACATGAACCATGGTCATACTGTCCTTCAGTTCCTGACAATTCTCCGGTATCTCGAGGTTGTAGCTCCTCCAGCTTGGCTACTCTCATCTTCGGGGTCCTGAGTTTTTCTCAAAATACTTCCTTGTCAAAATACAGCTTCTTGTTGGTCCATCTTAACTTCTTAATGTAACACTCCAGATCCTGGTGATACACCGGCTAAGGTTAAAACTTCATCTTACTAATAGGTGCTCCATCAGCCTTGTTCCATCAAATCCATTTTGAAGAAATGCATCCTTAACTCAGCACGGTGACAATAGCATCAGCGGGCGATGACATCACGGATAACCGTGTTTCTGCTCTTGTCATTCCCATGAGCTATCATTCCATAGTTGATATCTCCTGCCTTAGGGTCTTCTTTGACAAAACTTTGAGTTCTCATACTCCTTGTTTCAGTCTTTCTCCGATACACCTTGATCTCAGGTATTGACAACTTCCATAGTCTGCCAAGTTCCATAAGGGTAGCCTTCCTAGGTCATACAAATCTGGGAATTCTTCAGAGCCTTCAAATTCTACTTGTCTTCGGTCTTCAACCGTTGTAGTTTCCATTATTCAGAGGCACGGAAAATACTCTTCATTCCGAAGTGGTCTTAGCTGTCCGATATCTTGTACTTCTTGGAGTGGTCTCATCAGTCGAATCTTTGTGTGGTCAAAAGGGGAAAGGGGTATGGTCTCACTAAAGGGAGTTTTTGAATAAGCTTAGAAGAGAAGAGAGGTAAAAGATCTTTTTGAAAGGGAAAGTTGTAGAGAAAAATCTTTTCTATGGGCTTGCCAGTTTCTAGGGTCACGTCCTATAGTCAACATGTGCTCTGATACCATCTTGTAGCGACCCGACCCGAATGGGTCAAGTCTCTGTGCGTAAGTGTCATCCCTGGATCGGTATGCTGACACACACAGTACTCGAGGATTTATAACAGAGGTAAATCACATGTAAAAGTAACGTAAATACTATTACTTCAAATCCAAAATAGCGGAAGTAACAAGGTTGTGGATTCCCATCAACACCAACGGCAAAGTTGAGTGTAGAAATTGTAACCCTAATGTATCACTTACTCGTCGTAAGATAATCCTGCAACATGAGATGTTGCAGCCACAGAGGGTCAGTACACTGAATGTACTGGCAAATTCACACCATAGAGAATGATGAATAAAGACTATCACTACATGCATATTTGGTTGGTGGAAAAGCTCTATGGTTATAAGGTTTTTGCGTAAAGCCAATTTTTCCCTACTGCAAAGGAATAAATTTTATTTAACTATCATGGTGGTTGTTGAACATTGAGAATGGTTGACAGCATTCTCAATCCCAATTAAGCATCATCATTAAAACCCAACAAAGTTAATTAAAGTAACGTGATGAGATCAACAGGATAATACAAGAACTAGATACTCAAGATGTCCATAACCGGGGACACGGCTAATCATGATTAGTTTGTACACTCTGCAGAGGTTTGTGCACTTTTCCCCACAAGACTCGATCGCCTCCGTTGGATTTCTCGCACTACATGGTGTTTGAGAAACGGATAACCGAGACACAGTCTTTCAGAAGCACTAGCACCTTACGATGGATAGACTGGTACACCTACTTTCCCCTACATCTGCTAGTCTACCCTGTAAGAGTTCGCACGACTTACTCAACTATGCCAGAGCCCATAATGGCTTGTGGCTGCACACGGAAGTGTCTAGTATGAAAAATCTTATGATCCCTTTGAGCCTGGGTGGCGGTCCAAAAGAAAAACAGGCAAGTCCTGGAATACCCAGGTGCCTAGACAGGCAAGTCCTGGAATACCCAGGTGCCTCAATCCATCCAGATGTGTGTTTAAGTTGCCACCTTAAGTAAACCATTAATTAACAATCTCACATCTGTCATGGATACTCTCAAAACCCAATCCACGTCTACTAGAATAGCATGGCCTAATAAGCAAACGTAGAAGTAACTCCCAAAGGTTTGATAATAAACAGGTAATAGGTACTACCTCATCTACTTCCCATCCCACATTTTAATTAGATCCTAATCATGCAATGTGTGAAGATTGATCTAATGCAAGAAAACTGGGTTGTAGAAAAGGTATGATCAAAGTGTGAACTTGCCTGCAATGTTGATGAAGATGATTCGCACTCAAAAATCTTGATAGCTCTACTCGTCACACTCCGGTCAATCTATCGTAAGCAAGCAATAGTAACCACACATAAGCAATCACTCAAAAGATCAGAAAGATCGAAGAAGACGATTCGGAAAACATCAAAACCAAGCAAATAACTCTTGCAACATAAAACTATTTCTAACAGTACCTGAATTATGTGAATTTGGCCTTATCAGAAGGGTTAGGTCAAGAGCTTCGATTTGCAAAAAGAATCAACTCAAATGGAGCTACGAAACTCAAGTTATGAACAAACGAAGTTTGAATTCAAATCTGATCTAATTCAAATTTTAAACTTTTCAAAAACATGTTTGAGTTGGATTACTGGATAGAGGATATCATAACGAAGACATGGGCGTTGGTTTCGTTGGATTTGGACTAACGAGTAAAAAGTAATGATCGTTTGAAGTACAGGGACTAATCTGTAAATAAACTATTCACAAACGGGTCCCTGGCTGAAAATAAAAAGAAAAAGAAAAAGATGAAATAGCGAACGTTCGCTGCAGAAGCCTATAAGACGAAAACCGTTCGCTACTGAGTACTAACGGATGAACATCCGCTAACTAACTAAACATAATAAATAAACCGATCAAAACGAATAAAACTGAGCTAAAAGAAAAACCGGGTCGGTTTGTACCGGTTCGAGCAGTTTTTTTTTCTTCGAAATCCGGCGGCAGCTGTTAGCGACGGACTCCGGCGAGGGCGGCGCGGCTCCTACGCGGCGGTGGTGGCTGCGGGCGGCGGAGCGAGTGCGGCAGCAGGCGGTGGCGATCTGCGAGAGGGGCGGCGCGGCGCTGCAGAGAGAGAGAGAGGCGGGTCCCGGCGAGATGCAGCTGTGGCGCGGCAAACGAGAAGTGCGGCGGCGGCGCGAGCAGTGGGGAGGAGAGGAACGGGGCCCGGGGCCTCGTTATTTAAGGGGGGGGGGAGCTGGCGTGGAGGAGGGGCGGCACCGGACTCCGGGGAGAGTCCCGGTCGGGGACGACGGGGAAGGCGGCGTGGAGCTGGGCCTTGGCCTGGCTTCGGCTGGGTCGGCCCAGTCGGGAAGAGGAGAAAGTTTTTTTTTAACATTATTTTCCAGACAACGAAAATAACAAAACCAAAATAAATAAAAGTATTATATAGGCATATAATATATCAAAATTTTCAGAAAAAGATTTTCTACGACATGAATATTTTTCTAGCATTAAATAAAATTCACACAAATTCAGATAAAACAAAGAGTGCTACTGGTCTATTAAAATCCAACAACAATCATTTTAAAAATACCAAAATGATTTCAAATTAATTTTTCTCCAATTTTCTAATGTAGGGAATCATGTTACCCTATTTTCCATATATTTTATTTTTGGAGAAAAATAATTTGAATAAAACTCAACCAATTCCAAATTGAAAATAATTTCAAAAGGACTTTGAATTTGATCCTTGGAACTCCCAACTCATATTTCATAATTTGAAGAAGTCATTTTATCTCCTCTCGTGAAAATCATTGAGTTGCTTAAAGTTTCTGAATTGAAATATTTCCAAATGAAATTCAATTATTTTCAAATACCCTTTCATTTAATTTTAAATGGAAGAAGTCATATCATCTTCGCTCAAGGGTTTTGTATTTGAAAAGAATTTGAATTCATGGAGATCAGAAATCAAATATGAAAGTTTGGGAAAGTCCTTTTATTCCCTCTCATTTAACTTTCAAAAAGTTTCAAATTCACTCACTTTCAGACAATCAATCAAACAATCAGTCAAATCTATCTATTTATTATTACATTCCAAAATTTAGAATTTTGGGATGTTACATTTGTAGAGGTGCCAGAGCTCGGTTTTGAAATAGATATGAATAATATTTTGAGCGGTATACTTTCATTGTCAACATAACAACCGAGAGATCTCGATATCTTCCATGCTACACACATTATAG
This sequence comes from Triticum urartu, assembly GCF_003073215.2. Taxonomy (NCBI): domain Eukaryota; kingdom Viridiplantae; phylum Streptophyta; class Magnoliopsida; order Poales; family Poaceae; genus Triticum; species Triticum urartu. Next base: position 439,443,396 of record NC_053024.1, on the reverse strand, counting down.
GCGGTTCCCAAACAGAATGGTAAAGTTTATACTCCCCCTCCACCAACAAGCATCAATCCATGGCTTGCTCGAAACAACGAGTGCCTCCAACTAACAAGAGTCCCGGGGGAGTTTTGTTTGCAGTAATTTTGATTTGATTTGCATAAAGCATGGGACTGGGCATCCCGGTGATCAGCCACTTTCTCGTGAGTGAGGAGCGGAGTCCACTCCTCTTGAGAATAACCCGCCTAGCATGGAGGATACAGACAACCCTAGTTGATACATGAGCTATTCGAGCACACAAACAGAATGTTTATTTGAAGGTTTAGAGTTTGGCACATACAAATTTACTTGGAACGGCAGGTAGATATCATATATAGGTAGGTACTAGCATATATGCTCGTGCGTTGCAAATGGAAGTAAAATAGTATGAATTTAACGTCAGTGAGAATTATATGCACAAGCCAAACCCTGTGTGCACACGAAAAAGAAACATTTAGATCTCGATTTCGCCCCTTGTGAAGAAATCAATCCGCTATTTTTCATTCATTGATCGAGTGCATTTAAGAATTTTGTTACGCCATCGTACGCCAAAAAGGCCCATGAGTTATTTGATCTACTTTTCCTTTCAATCTTTTCAATCGAGGGGATTTTAAGGTCTGAAGTTTCTAAACATTCTAGGAAACATGAGCAAATATTTAAATCCAAAACAGTTATTTGAAAATTATGTACACTTTTGGAAAAATGCGAACGAAATATGAAAGGGAACATCTTACAAAATTCACAAACATTTTCTGAAAACACCAATTTTTTTATAAAAACCATGAACATTATTTGAATTTGTCAACATTTTTTTAAATGGGAACATGTATTAAAAATTCATAATATCTTTAGAAAATGTGTATCTTATATACATGAACATTATTTTTTATTGCGAAAAATTCAATAAACAGGAATATTTTTCGAATCTAGAGTATTTTTTGAAATGATATTTCCTTTTAAAAAATATCGAACAATTTTGAAAAAAATAAAAATATATAGAAGAAATGGTAAACTTTTGCAAGTTTCGAATATTTTTCAAAATAGCAGCAAAATTTTGGAATTCTGAACATTTTCTAAAATTTGTTTTCTTTAATTCTAAACGTTTATGAGAATTTTTAACTTCCAAAATAAATTCTAAAAGAAAATTAAACTTGGAAGGGAAAAGAGATAGGAAAAGGAGAATAAAAATAGAAGTCAAATACATAAATAAAGAACAATTTATAGGTTGTGCGAAACTCTGACTATTTATCGCCTAGTGCGAAAAATAGAATTTTCCTATCTGCGTGGGCAGAAATAAGGGGGATTACTTCGCTGGGCCACAGCGCGCGACCCACATATGAAAATTCTTTTTCTAGTAGACAAACGCATAAGAATTTAGTACCACCTTGAATAGAAAAAAAATATCGATGGTGAACGGATGAAAAAATTGGCGAAACGCACCTTGCTTTATTAGTAGGTATAGATGGTGGACTCATATGGAACAACTTTGGGGTTTATGGAATTGGATGCACAAGCAGTATTCCCGCTTAATACAAGTGAAGGCTAGAAAAAGACTAGGAAGCGACCAGCTAGAGAGCGACAACTGTCATGAACATGCATTAAAATTAATCGACACCGAATGCAAGCATGAGTAGGATATAATGCACCATGAACATAAATATCGCAGAGGCTATGTTAATTTTGTTTCAACTACATGAGTGAACATGTGCCAAGTCAAGCCACTCGAATCATTCAAAATAGGATACCACCCTACCATACCACATCACAACCATTTTAATCGCATGTTGTCATGCAAGGTAAACCATTATAAGCTCCTAGCTAATTAAGCATGGCATAAGCAACTACAATCTCTAATTGTCATTGCAAACATGTTTCTATCATAATAGGCTGAATCAGGAATGATGAACTAATCATATTTACAAAAACAAGAGAGGTCGAGTTCATACCACCTTTTCTCATCTTAATAAGTTCATCATATAATCATCATTATTGCCTTTCACTTGCACGACCGAATAGTGTGGATAATAATAATAGTGCACGTGCATTGGACTAAGCTGGAATCTGCAAGCATTCAATTCAAGAGAGAAGACAAGGTAATATGGGCTTTTTGTTAGATCAACAATAATGCATATGAGAGCCACTCAACATTTTCATCATGGTCTTCTCCTCTCGACCCCCAAAGAACAAGAAAAGAAATAAAACTATTTACACGGGAAAGCTCCCAACAAGCAAAAGAAGAACGAGAAATCTTTTGGGTTTTCTTTTAATTACTACTACTACAGGCATGGAAAGTAAACTTATTAAAATCTATAACTATTTTTTTGTTTTCTAAGGTTTATTAAACACACAAGAAGAAAGCATAAAAAGAGAAATAAACTAGCTTCGATATTACAATGAAAAAATATGAGAACCAACAATTAGCATGAGTGTGTGAACATGAACGTAATGTTGATGAGAAATACATACTCCCCCAAGCTTAGGCTTTAGGCCTAAGTTGGTCTATGGCCATGGCTGGCCTGGAGGATATCCAAAGTTGTAGCTGGGGTCGTACTGAGATGCAGCGGCACTGACCTGATGAGCTGTAGCTTGGAGGCGAGCTGTCTCCGCCCACCTCTCGTACTCGGTCGCCTCCTCCCTGGTTATAACATATCTCCCCTTCGCCTGAAATTCAAAGGAAGTAGGAGCAGGGAGAGCGGCGTGATAGGTGCGTCGTCTGTCAAAGATTAGTCGGTACTAGAGGAACTGATCGTTCCTCTCAACAAACTGATGACGAACCATAGCATCATAATCTAGATAAGAAGAAGGCAACTCAATATCATCTCCACGTATGGGTATCTCAAGAAAGTTAGCTATACGAGTTGCATAAATTCCACCAAAGAAATCTCCATGAATACGATTATTATGCAACCTACGTGCAACAATAGCCCCCAAGTTGTATTGTTTATCTCCTAAAACAGCGCTCCTGAGAACGCTAAGATCAGGTACACACATGTGACATGCTTCATCTTTACCGTTTATGCACCTTCCTATGAAGAGAGCAAAATAATGTATAGCAGGAAAATGAATGCTCCCTATGGTGGCTTGTGTTACTTCTCTAGATTCCCCCACTGTAATACTAGCAAGAAAATCTCTAAATTCAGATTTGCGAGGTTCACTAACATTACCCCACTATGGGAGTTTACAAGCAGTGTTAAAATCTTCTAACTCCATGGTATAAGATTTATCATAAAGATCAAACAGGACAGTTTGAGAATAGCGTGATGATGAAAATTCAAACCTTCTCACAAAGGAATCAGTGAGGTAGTAGTACTGACGGCACTTATCTGCCGTGAAGCTCTCAAGATCGGCATTACGCACATATGCTTCAAATTCCTCCTTGATTCCTGCTCGAACCATGAAGTCCTCTGACGGCCATTCACATGGCCGCACTTGAGCATCCCTTGGTGGTTCCTCGTCCGCATCGCGTATTGCGGTCCTGGGTCCTTGCTTTCTTGAAGGACCACCTTGGTACATTTTCCTAAACATATTTCTTTAAAAAAATTCTGAAATTTTTAGTAACTTCAAAATAAAAGTGAACCAAACTCAACAATATGGATAGCAACTACTCCTACAAGTGCCTAGAGACTATATCATGCATTAAAACTACTTTTGACCACATAAATTTGACATGCAAGCTCAAGAACAGGGTCACCTAAGCAGCAAAAATTTGCAATGAATAAAGCACTAGAACAAAAACTAATTGGACCATTGGAGGAGTCACATACCAAAGAACAATCCCCCAAAGCAGTTTTGTGAATGGAGCTTTGAGCTAGGAGATCAAAAATGGCAGCAAGATGAGCTAGAACTCGGGTTTGAGATGGTTGGTGATTTTTTTGGGAGAAAGAAGGAGTGTGTGGTAGCTGGAATAAGTGGAGGGGAGCCACCATGGGCCCACGAGGCAGGGGGCGCGCCTAGGGGGGTGGGCGTGCCCTGGACCCTCGTGGCCAGGTGCTTGCTCCCCCTGGTGTGTTCTTATGACGCCCCCGATTCAATCGTACACTAATCATACACGCAAACGTGTACGATCAAGATCAGGGACTCACGGGAAGATATCACAACACAACTCTACAAATAAAATAAGTCATGCAAGCATCATATTACAAGCCAGGGGCCTCGAAGGCTCGAATACAAGAGCTCGATCATAGACGAGTCAGCGGAAGCAACAATATCTGAGTACAGACATAAGTTAAACAAGTTTTCCTTAAGAAGGCTAGCACAAACTGGGATATAGATCGAAAGAGGCGCAGGCCTCCTGCCTGGGATCCTCCTAAACTACTCCTGGTCGCCGTCAATGGGCTGCACGTAGTAGTAGGCACCTCCGATGTAGTAGGAGTCATCGTCAACGGTGGCGTCTGGATCCTGGGCTCCAACATCTGGTTGCGACAACCAGGTAGAAGGGATAGGGGGAAAGAAGGAGAAAGCAACCATGAGTACTCATCCAAAGAACTCGCAAGCAAGGAGCTACACTACATATGTATGCATTGGTATCAAATGGAATAAGGGTATCAATGTGGAGTGAACTGCAGAAAGCCGGAATAAGAGGGGGATAGCTAGTCCAATCGAAGACTACGCTTCTGGTAACCTCCATCTTGCAGCAGAAGAAGAGAGTAGATGGTAAGTTCACCAAGTAGCATTGCATGGCATAATCCTAATCGACGATCCTCCCCTCGTCGCCCTGTGAGAGAGCGATCACCGGTTGTATCTGGCACTTGGAAGGGTGTGTTTTATTAAGTATCCGGTTCTAGTTGTCATAAGGTCAAGGTACAACTCCGGGTCATCCTTTTACCGAGGGACATGACTATTCGAATAGATCAACTTCCCTACAGGGGTGCACCACATTTCCCAACACGCTCGATCCCCTTTGTCCGGACACACTTTTCTGGGTCATGCCCGGCCTCAGAAGATCAACACATCGTAGCCCTACCTAGGCGCAACAGAGAGGTTAGCATGCCGGTCTAAATCCTATGGCGCAGGGGTCTGGGCCCATCGCCCTTTGCACACTTGCATGTTGCGAACACGGCCGGTGAGCAGACCTAGCAACCTCCATTACAAAGGAAGTTGCGTTACGCGGTCCAACCCGGCGCACGCCGCTCAGTCGCTGACGTCAAGAAGGCTTCGGCTGATACCACGACGTCGAGTGCCCATAACTGTCCCCGCATAGATGGTTAGTGCGTATAGGCCAGTGGCCAGACTCAGATCAAATACCAAGATCTCATTAAGCGTGTTAAGCATCCGCGAACGCCGACCAGGGCCAGGCCCACCTCTCTCCTAGGTGGTCTCAACCTGCCCTGTCGCTCCGCCACAAAGTAACAGTCGGGGGCCGTCGGGAACTCAGGCCCACCACTACCTGGATGGAGCCACCTGCCCCTTCAGCCCCCATCTCCAAACAGTATCACCGGTAATGTAACAGTGTAAGCATATAGTATATGCCCGTGATCACCTCCCGAAGTGATCACGACCCAGTAGTATAGCTTGGCAGACGGACAAGAGTGTAGGGCCACTGATGGGACACTAGCATCCTATACTAAGCAATAGGATAGCAGGTAAAGGTAACAATAGTAGTAGCAAGGGCAGGCTATGCAGCAGTATAAGATTAACTGAAAGCAGTAACATGCTACACTAATGTAATGTAAGCAGTATAGAGAAGAATATGCGATATCTGGTGATCAAGGGGGGGGGCTTTCCTGGTTGCTCTGGCAAGAGAGAGGGGTCGCCAACTCCGTAGTCATACTGGGTAGCAGCGGCGTCGGTCTCGGTGTCTAGCGGAAGAAGAGGGGGAAGAAACAGTGAATACAATGCAAACAGATGCATAACGAAGCATGACAAGGCAAGGCATGATGCTAGGCATGCCCTAACGCGGTAAGAGGTGATACCGGTGAAGGGGGGAAACACCCGGGAAAGTATCCCCGGTGTTCCGCGTTTTCGGGCAGAGGAGCCGGAGGGGGAAAGTTGCTAGTTCAATAGGTTAGGGATGTGTGGCGGACGAACGGGTTGCGTATCCGGGTTCGTCTCGTCGTTCTGAGCAACTTTTATGTTGAAAATAATTTAATCCGAGTTACGAATTAAAAGATATGATTTTCTAAAGATTTTATTAATTTCTGGAATTTAATTAATTATTTAAATTAATTCGAAAATGGATTTATGACATCAGCATGATGTCATGCTAACGTCAGCAGTCAACAGGGTTGACTGGTCAACCTGACCAGTGGGTCCCACTGGTTAGTGACACATTTTAATTAAAACATTTAATTAACGTAATTAGTATTAATTAGGGGGGTGGGCCCCACTGTCATACTCTGTTAGTTAATTAACAGTAGTTAATTAGGTTAATTAGTCATTAGATTAATTAATCTTAATTAGTTAATTTAATCAGAATTAATTAATTTAATTAATTAATTTATTATTTTAATAATTAATTATTTATTTTATTTACTTATTTATTTTTATTTTTATTTTTTTATTTTTTTTATTTTTTTTTGTTCTCAGGGGGTGGGCCGCGGCTGTCTGTGTCACAGTGGAGGCAACGGGGAGGGTTAGCGGGCGCGTGTGTAACGAAGCCCGGGGGGATCCAACGTGGCCACAGTGCGCGGCTAGGCGGCGCAAGGGAGCGTGTGCGCGCTCGCGCACGGTGGGGCAGCGGCGCTGTGGCAGGGGGAGCGGTGCGTGGCCCTGGGCGGCAGCAGGCGCCAGCGGCGCAGAAGCCAAAGGCGGGCGCGCGTGGCCAGCGGAGCAGGGAGCTGCGCGGGGCAGGGCACGCCAGCGGACGCCGGGTGCAGGCGCGTGCGACGGGGCAGGACGCGACGTCGAGCTCGCGCGTGCGAGGCGGGACGGTGTGGGGCCGCGGTCATGCGGCGCAGGCGACAAGCGAGGAAGGCCGGGGTGGGACGCGGCGGTCGGAGACGGCGCAGCAGCAGCTGCGGCCCGGCGGAAGCCACGACAGCGGCCGCGGGGTGGCTTGGCCGGAGCAACAGGGGGCGGCGCTGGAGAGGCGGGAGGTCGCGGCGGTGGACGGCGGGGCATGGCGGCGAGCAGCGGGACAAAGGCGGCCGGGGACGCAGTGCGCGTGGTGGCGCACGGGGCGGCGGGGGAAAGCAGCGGCAGGAGAGGAGGCACGGCCATGGGCGCGTAGGCGAGGGGCGACGTCGCGTGACGGAAGGAGCGAGCGGGGCGGCGGGCGCGGCGACGAGGCGAGTGGGCGCGGCTGTGGCTGCGTGCGCGCGCGTGCACGTCGGCATGAGGGAGTAGAGGCGCGCAGAGCGGCGGCGTGCATTGTCCGAGCGGAGCGGAGGGAGGCGGGGCCTCACTGTGATTTGTAAGGTCGGGGGCAACGGGGCGCGAGGAGGAGGGCGAAGACGACCGGGCGACAGGGAGGCAGTCTGGCAGGGGGCGGTCCGGCGAGGGGCGTCGATGGGGTCGGGGCACGGTTGCCTCGATCCAGATCCAGCAGGGGAGTGGGGGTGTGTGGGGGCGAGGGGAGTGGGGCGACTAGGGAGGGAGGTTAGGGTTCGGTCGCCCCATGGGTGATGTAGGCGCCGGCTAGGCCGGCCTGTTTGGCACCGAGGCCATCTGGACCATGGCCCAGCAAGGGGGGGGTTCTCTTTTTTTTTGATCTTTTCCTTTTTCTTTATTTTCTTTTCTGCTTATTTATTTCTCCTATCATGTTTTCCTTTAGCCTTTAATTTATTTTCAAATCTAAAAGATAAAAGTAGTTTCTAATTTAGTGTGTCTAAATATACTACTGACACATTAACTATGGACCCCAATAAAATAGTTTAGTATTTTGTTAATTGTAAAAGGCATGTAATTAATTGTTTTTGATACTGTCATAATTATTTTAGAGCCTTTAAACACTTCTTCAGAGTTTGGTTTCGCCACCACAATTACCTATGATTTATCCAACACCTTTAGGACATTTTTGTTTTAGCGTTTCAAAACTTTTGTTGCTTGCTTGATTTTGAATTTGAATTCGAATCATTTTCGAACTAACGCAAGGTTAGCAATAGTAATGGAGGTGACGTGGCATCATTAGCAGAGGGTTACTGTAGCTTAATTATCCGGGCGTCACAATTCTCCTCCATTATAAGAAATCTCGTCCCGAGATTTAAGAGGGGAGTGATGGGGAAGGAATTTGGTTATGAAATTCTAACGAGTCTTGTCGGTCTTGGTTGCTCTTCTCGAAGCGGTCGATCCATTATGTTGATGTCTCCATTTCTCTGCTTCATGTCAGCATGATGAAGTCGTCCTTTTCTTTGGGAACTCCAATGTACTTACGAATAGGTAAGGGGCAGCTCGGCTATGAAAGAATGCTTATGAGGGAAACAATCTGGGGTTAACCCATGAACGAGCATAAGACTATCTCTCGAGTTGAACATATAAAATACATCGAGAGTAAGGTACGAAGGTACAATAAGAGGTTCCAAGCGGATAGATAGCTGCTCGAAGTCTGAACCAGAGTGAGAAAAGGGTTCAGAGCAGCGAGAGTAAGTATTGCGTCTGATACCAGAATATAGCACTAGGAAGGTGGCCCGTGAATTAAATACGAAGCTAAGCATGGGGAATAACCATTAGTAACAGGTTTGTACAGGAGAGTCAAGTTTCGATCCTTTGGAACTGTGGGTTATGAGCCCACCTTGTGGTTAAAAGTAGGAAGGGCGTTGACATCTTGCACGGTCATGATAGCAAGACAAGTTAGAGGGTAGCCTATCAGTTATGTCGGCAACAATGTCGATACCAAGGGCGAGGGACGAAGAGAACCATTTTCCTACTCGTTGAACGAGGCGGACCAATAGGCAAAGTTCTCATCCATCGGTGGTTACTAGAATGCTATCGACAAATGTAACAAGGTCTTACCAACACGGTTGTACACCAAGGTGTTTACATAAGCAGAAGAATATTACTGTTTAGATCATATGGATCACAAGAAAGGCTAAACAAATCAATGAAAAGGAAAATGTGATCATCAGATCAAACATAAAGGAAAATGTGTTTGACACATAAACCAAGGGTATTTCCTTCCCAATGACAAGCAGAGCAAGATATCCATGACAGGATATAAAGTAGAAAATCATTTAGGTAAGGGGAGATAAATTTAATGACATTACCCATACAACAGTGTTTGGATAACTGAGCAAGAAACATTTAGCATTGGGCTTCAAATGTTCTTGTTGAAAATCAGAGTACCACAGACATGCTTCGAGATAGCATTGACATGGTCTTCAAGCAAAGGTCAAACTTGGATACACAAAGGATTCATCAGGAACAACATATAGAATAAGTCTTACGATTTCCTCATGGAAGAATGGTTAACCTTGCTAAATAGTAAACTATAACAATAGGTTCTCTGGCCAGGTGTGCTAGGCATGACATCACCTTACCGGGTCATATAAGGACCAATGTTATGACTCTTGGAAAAATATTGCAACCATCATATCTGACCGAGTTTCAGATTTGATTGGTGGCAGGATACCTCAGACTCAGGATGCCTGAGAAGAAAAGGTGCAACACAATTTGACAAGATGACATTGTGAGAATCTCATAAATGATCTATGGAAGTGAGCTCTGAAACAAGAGTTCATCTGTAAACCAAGGAGAGGATGAGGAGGTGGCTGATAGGCTCAGCAACAAATCATCGAGATTTCCAAAGGATGGATTTCCACAATTATGTGAACAAGCAAATATCATTTTTTGGATCAAATGATATAATGATATATGCTTGAGGGAAACATACACAACTGAAAAATGATAGAAGGGTGCACCTAGGAATCTGGACTAGGTAGCACGATCAATGTTCGAATGATGATTCAATAAGCAATAGACTTAGAATGAAACTGTAGACCAATAACTTCAAAGCAATACGGTTGCTAGAGACACGAACAAGTTTGTGTTGAACGGAAGGCAATAAAGTGGTCGATGATAACACAAATCATCGAGGGCAAGGAGGATACTTATTATCATGAATTAAATTGATATCTTGGAAGGGGTCAAAATGTTGATGATGATCACGACACATTTGTCGAGAGGTTTCAAGAAGATGTAACCGATCGGCGATGACTTCAAATCAACGGAATGATGAAGCGAGAAGTTATTGAAACCATAGGTACGACACAAACTTGAAATCAAGCTTGTCATTCAAGGACCATTGTTATGATGAGGAAGATCGACGTAAGATTAGCTCATCGTCGAAAGTTGTGCTCTGGGAGTAAGGACCGGGTGGCACAGTTTAAACTTTAGCACAAGGTGATGGCCGATCAGGCTAGGATTGACATGCTCGAGTACAAACTCGTGAGTAAATGAGATTACTAAGAGTTGTTTAATCGTGGTGCGGACCCGATTTAGTTATCGGTGTCCTCGAGTAACTAACAACTCGGAACCAGGAAACATTGGAATCGGTGAGGAATAATACTCGATGAAGGCTCATAATAAGCAACATGGTTCGATGATATTATCAAGATACCAGAGGGTAACACTAGGAGGTAGAGCAAAATAGAGGGTTGACAGGTGTATTGATCTACAAAAGACAAGTACTTTAACTTGTCCGAGAAAAGGAATCAAGGAATATCAACATGGCCGAAACCATAGTTGCAAGGGATCCAAATCAAAGACACCGGAAGAATTATCCAACTAATTAAAAGTTTTTCAAGAAGCTTCCATGATAAGTTCCACATTAGGTCCATGGGCATGAACACAAAGTTCAAGGTCGACTCCCGCTTCTCCAATTCATAACCTTTCATTCACTTCTCTTTTCGAAGAAGTTGTGGTGTTGAATTATCTGGCAAAATACCAGACGAGCATGACTCGTGAAAACTTTTGAGTTCACACATATTAAGGAAGGCATAGATTCAACCCGTCAGGGTATCATGGAAACATATACCACAAGCTTCAATAGTAAATACCACCAGCTCGAAGCATGGTTCACAAAGCAGAGGATACAATTTACCAAAGGCATTATATACCCATAGAAAGGCTCACAAGGTTATTCAATATGAAGGTCATTGTCGGATAAAATCTGACAAAGGGTCTGGTGGTCCACAAGGGATCTGATGTGAGCATCGGTACTCCACCAGAGGAAGAAAGAATGCAACAAGGTCAGATTATAGAAACAACTGACTAACTCAAAGCTCAAATGCAAAAGAATTAAGATTTCCAAATCAAGGGATCAGAAGCATAGGCTCTGATCAAAAGATAAATGAGTTGAATAGTCATAGATCGACAATCAATCAAGGTTTGAATTGCTGAGAACCAACTCATGTTCGGAGTGACGTCTGAGGCCGGAAGAACAAATTCTATGGTCTGATTGAGGATTGCGAGCATTTGCAACATATTGAATCAACGGACTCAAATGATGATGACCAAGGATGCCAATAAAATTACCACACTTATGTGATTAATCATAATGAAAGCAAGCAAGAAATTCCAGAGCAATAGGTTGCTGAGGATAGGAAGATCGAATGGTATTTCGAAGACTTCTGTGAAACACATGAACAACTGGGGACGAGTGGATACTCGGTAAGTGTGAGAAAGTATCCGTAGGGGTATTTCTGCGGCAAGGAACTACAAGACAGTGGTACAAGGGATTCTTAAAAGTCGGAGAGCAATTCGAGGCATCTTGTAACAACAAGAGAAACTCAGAGTAATGGTATGAACAACAAGTGTATGCCGTTATCCATATGGATATATCGGTAGTAGGGAATTGAAAATGCAGAGGGCACAAGGGTCTCGGGAATGGTCGAAGAGTATCTTCAAAATCTTCTGGTGCAGTAGACAATCATCTGGAATGAGGGGCTCTCCGGGAGAAAGTATTATCGAGAACCTAAAGTTAGATTTAGTAAAACCATTTTAACCCGAATAGGGGAGAGATCAGAGTCCCAGAGTAGAGACGAGGAATAAAAGATCCTAATACCACCCAATGGCGACGTGGGCCCATGGGCCGCACAGCCATATTAGTAAAATAGTTTTCATCGACTAGACTCAACTTCGGCCAAGGAGTGTGGAAGGGGGATTCCTACAGGCAGTCGGCTCTGATACCAACTTGTGACGCCCCTAATTCAATCGTACACTAATCATACACGCAAACATGTACGATCAAGATCAGGGACTCACGGGAAGATATCACAACACAACTCTACAAATAAAATAAGTCATACAAGCATCATATTACAAGCCAGGGGCCTCGAAGGCTCAAATACAAGAGCTCGATCATAGACGAGTCAGTGGAAGCAACAATATCTGAGTACAAACATAAGTTAAACAAGTTTGCCTTAAGAAGGCTAGCACAAACTGGGATACAGATCGAAAGAGGCGCACGCCTCCTGCCTGGGATCCTCCTAAACTACTCCTGGTCGCCGTCAGCGTGCTACACATAGTAGTAGGCACCTCCGGTGTAGTAGGAGTCATCGTCAACGGTGGCGTCTGGATCCTGGGCTCCAACATCTGGTTGCGACAACCAGGTAGAAGGGATAGGGGGAAAAGAAGGAGAAAGCAACCATGAGTACTCATCCAAAGTACTCGCAAGCAAGGAGCTACACTACATATGTATGCATTGGTATCAAATGGAATAAGGGTATCATATGTGGACTGAACTGCAGAAAGTCGGAATAAGAGGGGGATAGCTAGTCCAATCGAAGACTACGCTTCTGGTAACCTCCATCTTGCAGAAAAAGAAGAGAGTAGATGGTAAGTTCACCAAGTACCATCGCATAGCATAATCCTAACCGATGATCCTCCGCTCGTCGCCCTATGAGAGAGCGATCACCGGTTGTATCTGGCACTTGGAAGGGTGTGTTTTATGAAGTATTCGGTTCTAGTTGTCATAAGGTCAAGGTACAACTCCGGGTCGTCCTTTTACCAAGGGACACGGCTATTCGAATAGATCAACTTCCCTGCAGGGGTGCACCACATTTCCCAACACGCTCGATCCCCTTTGTCCGGACACACTTTTCTGGGTCATGCCCGGCCTCAGAAGATCAACACGTCGTAGCCCTACCTAGGCACAACAGAGAGGTCAGCACGCCGGTCTAAATCCTATGGCGCAGGGGTCTGGGCCCATCGCCCTTTGCACACCTGCACGTTGCGAACGCGGCCGGTGAGCAGACCTAACAACCTCCATTACAAAGGAAGTTGCGTTACGCGGTCCAACCCGGCGCGCGCCGCTCAGTCGCTGATGTCAAGAAGGCTTCGGCTGATACCATGACGTCGAGTGCCCATAACTGTCCCCACGTAGATGGTTAGTGCGTATAGGCCAGTGGCCAGACTCAGATCAAATACCAAGATCTCGTTAAGCGTGTTAAGCATTCGCGAACACCGACCAGGGCCAGGCCCACCTCTCTCCTAGGTGGTCTCAACCTGCCCTGTCGCTCCGCCACAAAGTAACAGTCGGGGGCCGTCGGGAACTCAGGCCCACCACTACCTGGATGGAGCCACCTGCCCCTTCAGCCCCCATCTCCAAATAGTATCACCGGTAATGTAACAGTGTAAGTATATAGTATATGCCCGTGATCACCTCCCGAAGTGATCACGGCCCAGTAGTATAGCTTGGCAGACGGACAAGAGTATAGGGCCACTGATGGAACACTAGCATCCTATACTAAGCAGTAGGATAGCAGGTAAAGGTAACAACAGTAGTAGCAAGGACAGGCTATGCAGCAGTATAGGATTAACTGAAAGCAGTAACATGCTACACTAATCTAATGCAAGCAATATAGAGAAGAATAGGCGATATCTGGTGATCAGGGGGGGCTTGCCTAGTTGCTCTGGCAAGAGAGAGGGGTCGTCAACTCCGTAGTCGTACTGGGTAGCAGCGACGTCGGTCTCGGTGTCTAGCGGAAGAAGAGGGGGGGAAGAAATAGTGAATACAATGCAAACAGATGCATAACGAAGCATGGCAAGGCAAGGCGTGATGCTAGGCGTGCCCTAACGCGGTAAGAGGTGATACCGGTGAAGGGGGGAAACATCCGGGAAAGTATCTCCGGTGTTCCACGTTTTCGGGAAAAGAAACCGGAGGGGGAAAGTTGCGAGTTCGATAGGTTAGGGATGCGTGGCGGACGAACGGGCTGCGTATCCGGGTTCGTCTTGTCGTTCTGAGCAACTTTCATGTTGAAAATAATTTAATCCGAGTTACGATTAAAAGATATGATTTTCTCAAGTTTTATTAATTTCTGGAATTTAATTAATTATTTAAATTAATTCGAACATGGATTTATGACATCAGCATGATGTCATGCTGACGTCAGCAGTCAACAGGGTTGACTGGTCAACCTGACCAGTGGGTCCCACTGGTCAGTGACACATTTTAATTAAAACATTTAATTAACCTAATTAGTATTAATTAGGGGGGTGGGCCCCACTGTCATACTCTGTTAGTTAATTAACAGTAGTTAATTAGGTTAATTAGTCATTAGATTAATTAATCTTAATTAGTTAATTTAATTAGAATTAATTAAGTTAATTAATTAACTATTTTTATTTTTTTATTTTTTTATTTTTATTTTTTTATTTTTTTATTTTTTTTTGTTCTCAGGGGGTGGGCCCCGGCAGTTTGTGTCACAGTGGAGGCAACGGGGAGGGTTAGCGGGCGCGTGTGTAACGAAGCCCCGGGGTATCTAACGCGGCCGCGGTGCGAGGCGAGCCGGCGCAAGGGAGCGTGTGCGCGCTCGCGCACGGCGGGGCAGCGGCGCTGTGGCAGGGGGAGCGGTGCATGGCCCTGGGCGGCAGCAGGCGCCAATGGCGCAGAAGCCAAAGGCGAGCGCGCGTGGCCAGCGGAGCAAGGAGCTGCACGGGGCAGGGCACGCCAGTGGATGCTGGGTGCAGGCGCGTGCGGCGGGGCAGGACGCGACGTCGAGCTTGCGCGTGCGAGGCGGGATGGTGCGGGACCGCGGTCGTGCGGCATAGGCGACGAGCAAGGAAGCTCGGGGTGGGATGCGGCGGTCGAAGACGGCGCAGCAGCGGCTGCGGCCCGGCGGGAGCCACGACAGTGGCCGCGGGGTGGCTTGGCCGGAGCAACAGGGGGCGGCGCTGGGAAGGCGGGAGGTCGCGGCGGTGGACGGCGGGGCGTGGCGGCGAGCAGCGGGACAGAGGCGGCCGGGGACGTGGTGCGCGGGGTGGCGCACGGGGCGGCGGGGGCAAGCAGCGGCAGGAGAGGAGGCGCGGCCATGGGCGCGCGGGAGCGCGCGGGCGAGGGGCGACGTCGCGTGACGGAAGGAGCGAGCGGGGCTGCGGGCGCGGTGACGAGGCGAGTGGGCGCGACTGTGGCGGCGTGCGCGCGCGTGCACGTCGGCGCGAGGGAGTAGAGGCGCGCAGAGCAGCAGCGTGCGGTGTCCGAGCGGAGCGGAGGGAGGCGGGGCCTCACTGCGATTTGTAGGGTCGGAGGCAGCGGGCGTGAGGAGGAGGGTGAAGACGACCGGGTGACGGGGAGGCAGTCCGGCGGGGGGGGTCCGGCAGGGGGGGAGCGGTCCGGCGAGGGGCGTCGATGGGGTCGAGGCACGGTTGCCTCGATCCAGATCCAGCAGGGGAGTGGGGTGTGTGGGGGCGAGGGGAGTGGGGAGTGGGGAGTAGGGAGTGGGGTGATTGGGGAGGGAGTTTAGGGTTCGGTCGCCCCATGGGTAATGTAGGCGCCGGCTGGGCCGGCCTGTTTGGCACCCAGGCCATCTGGGCCATAGCCCAGCGAGCGGGGTGTTCTCTTTTTTTGATCTTTTCCTTTTTCTTTATTTTCTTTTCTGCTTACTTATTTCTCCTATCATGTTTTCTTTTAGCCTTTAATTTATTATCAAATCTAAAAGATAAAAGTAGTTTCTAATTCAGTGTGTCTAAATATACTACTGCCACATTAACTATGGACCCTAATAAAATAGTTTAGTATTTTGTTAATTGTAAAAGGCATGTAATTAACTGTTTTTGATACTGTCATAATTATTTTAAAGCCTTTAACACTTCTTCAGAGTTTGGTTTCGCCACCACAATTACCTATGATTTATCCGACACCTTTAGGACATTTTTGTTTTAGCATTTCAAAACTTTCGTTGCTTGCTTGATTTTGAATTTGAATTAGAATCGTTTTCGAACTAACGCAAGGTTAGCAACAGTAATGGAGGTGACGTGGCATCATTAGCAGAGGGTTATTGTAGCTTAATTATCCGGGCGTCACAGTTCTCATTGCCAGATATTCTCAAATATTCTAGAAAAAATCATATTTAATTTTCAGGGCATTTGGAGAACTTTTATTTTCGGGGTATTTTTTTGCATGGATAATTCAGAAAACGGACAAAAAATACTATTTTTGCTTTATTTACCATAAATAACAGAAAGTAAAAAGAGGGTATAGAGAGTTGTGTTTTCTAAATTCATCCATCTCATGCTCATCAAAAGGAATCCACTAACAAGGTTGATCTGGTCTTGTTAACAAACTCATTTCAAATAACATGAAACCGGAGAATTTTCGAATAACACTAGGTTACCTCAACGGGGATATGCATGTTCCCAACAATAAGAATATCATATCTCTTCTTGACAGTAGGAAGAGGAAATTCAAAACCTCCAATAGTAATTGTTGAAATTTTTCCAATAGAATTGATACTGTGACTTGAGGTTGTTTCCTCGGAAAGTGTACCGTATGCTCATTACCATTAACATGAAAAGTGACATTGCCTTTGGTGCAATCAATAACAGCCCCTGCAGTATTCAAAAAGGGTCTTCCAAGAATAATAGACATACTATCGTCCTTGGGGATATCAAGAATAACAAAGTCCGCTAAAATACTGACGTTTGCAACCACAACAGGCACATCCTCACAAATACCGGCAGGGATAGCAGTTGATTTATCAACCATTTGCAAAGATATTTCAGGAGGTGTCAACTTATTCAAATCAAGTCTACGATATAAAGAGAGAGGCATAACACTAACACCGGCTCCAAGATCACATAAAGTAGTTTTAACATTGTTTCTTTTAATGGAACATGGTATAGTTGGTACTCCTGGATCTCCAAGTTTCTTTGGTACTCCACCCTTAAAAGTATAATTAGCAAGCATGGTGGAAATTTTAGCTTCCGGAATCTTTATTTTATTAGTAACTATTTCCTTCATATATTTAGCATAAGGATTCATTTTAAGTATATCAGTCAAACGCATACGCAAAAAGATAGGTCTAATCATTTCAGCAAAGCGCTCAAAATCCTCATCACCCTTTTTCTTGGATGGTTTAGGAGGTAAAGGCATGGGTTTCTGAACCCATGGTTCTCTTTCTTTATCGTGCTTCCTAGCAACAAAGTCTCTCTTGTCATAACATTGATTCTTTGATTGTGGGTTATCAAGATCAACAGCAGGTTCAATTTCTACATCATTATTATTACTAGGTTGAGCATCAACATGAACATCATCATTAACATTATCACTAGGTTCATGTTCATTACCAGATTGTTATTCAGCGTCAGAAATAGAAATGTCATTAGGATTCTCAGGTGTGTCTACAACAGGTTCACTATAAGCATGCAAAGTCCTATCATTTTTCTTTCTCTTCCTTTTAGAAGGACTAGGTGCATCTACATTAGTTCTCTGAGAATCTTGCTCAATTCTTTTAGGATGGCCCTCAGGATACAAAGGTTCCTGAGTAACTTTACCTCATCTAGTTGCAACTCTAATAGCAAAGTCATTATTTTTACTATTCAATTCATTGAGCAAATCATTCTGAGCTTTAAGTACTTGTTCTACTTGAGTGGTAACCATAGAAGCATGTTTACTAATAAGTTTAAGTTCACCTTTAACACTAGCCATATAATCACTCAAGTGTTCAATCATATAAGCATTGTGTTTCAATTGTCTACCAACATAAGCATTAAAATTTTCTTGTTTAACAATAAAATTATCAAACTCATCTAAGCATTGGCTAGCAGACTTATTACAAGGGATTTCGGCTTTATCATATCCATAGAGAGAATTTACCTTTACTACCTGTGTCGGGTTATCGAGACCATGTGTTTCTTCAATAGGTGATGAATTGTATTTCTTCAATAGGTGGTAAATTCTTAACATCTTCAGCTTTTATACCTTTTTCTTTCATAGATTTCTTTAATTCTTGCATATCTTCAGGACTGAGAAATAGAATATCTATTTTCTTCGGAGTTGGCTTAGGAGTTGGTTCAGGAAGTGTCCAATTATTTTCATTGGTCAACATATTATTCAATAGAATTTCAGCTTGATCAACTGTTCTTTCCCTGAAAACACAACCAGCACAACTATCTAGGTAATCTCTGGAAGCATCGGTTAGTCCATTATAAAAGATATCAAGTATTTCATTTTTCTTGAGAGGATGATCAGGCAAAGCATTAAGTAATTGGAGAAGCCTCCCCCAAGCTTGTGGGAGACTCTCTTCTTTGATTTGCACAAAATTATATATCTCCCTTAAAGCAGCTTGTTTCTTATGAGCGGGGAAATATTTAGCAGAGAAGTAGTAAATCATATCCTTGGGACTATGAACACAACCAGGATCAAGAGAATTAAACCATATCTTAGCATCACCCTTTAATGAGAACGGAAATAATTTAAGGATATAATAATAGAGAGTTTTCTCAGCATTAGTGAACAGGGTAGCTATATCATTTAATTTAGTAAGATGTGCCACAACAGTTTCAGATTCATAGCCATAGAAAGGATCGGATTCAACCAAATTAATTAACTCAGGATCGACAGAGAAATCATAATCCTTATCAGTAATAAAGATAGGTGCAGTAGCATAAGCAGGATCATATTTCATTCTAGCATTCAGATATTTTACTTTAAGCTTAGTTAATAGTTTCTTAAGATCACTTCTATCATTGCAAGCTAAGAAGTCTCTAGCAGTTTCTTCATCCATAACATAAGCCTCAGGAACAACAGGCAATTCATATCTAGGGGGAGAATCTTCATCATCACTTTCATCAATATTATTAGATTCAATAATTTCATTCTCTCTAGCCCTAGCAAGTTGTTCATCAAGAAATTCACCTAGTAGCACAGTAGTAGGAAGGAAAAAAATAGTTTCATCATAAGTATCATGCATAGCAGAAGTAGCATCATCAATAACATGCGGCATATCAGAACGAATAGCAGAAGCAGGTTTAGGTGTCGCAAGCTTACTCAAAACAGAAGGTGAATCAAGTGCATAGCTAGATGGCAGTTCCTTACCCTCCCCCCCTCGTAGTTGAGGGAAAAATCTTGGTTCTTTGATCTTTCAAGTTCTTCACAATGATAAGCAGATATAAATCCCAAGTGACTCAAAGAATAGAGCTATGCTCCCCGGCAACGGCGCCAGAAAATGTTCTTGATAACCCACAAGTATAGGGGATCGCAACAGTTTTCGAGGGTAGAGTATTCAACCCAAATTTATTGATTCGACACAAGGGGAGCCAAAGAATATTCTCAAGTATTAGCAGCTGAGTTGTCAATTCAACCACACCTGGAAACTTAATATGTGCAGCAAGGTATTTAGTAGCAAAGTAATATGATAGTAGTGGTAACAGTGGCAAAAGGTAATGATAGCAAAAGTAATATTTTTGGGTTTTGTAGTGATTGTAACAGTAGTAGCGGAAAAGTAAATAAGCGAAGAACAATATATGGAAAAGCTCGTAGGCATTGGATCGGTGATGGAGAATTATGCCGGATGCGATCGATCATGTAACAGTCATAACCTAGGGTGACACCGAACTAGCTCTAGTTCGTCAATGTAATGTAGGCATGTATTCCAAATATAGTCATACGTGCTTATGGAAAAGAACTTGCATGACATCTTTTGTCCTACCCTCCCGTGGCAGCGGGGTCCTATTGGAAACTAAGGGATATTAAGGCCTCCTTTTAATAGAGTACCGGACCAAAGCATTAACACATAGTGAATACATGAACTCCTCAAACTACGGTCATCACCGGTAAGTATCCCGATTATTGTCACTTCGGGGTTAACGGATCATAACACATAATGGGTGACTATAGACTTGCAAGATAGGATCAAGAACTCTCATATATTGATGAAAACATAATAGGTTCAGATCTGAAATCATGGCACTCGGGCCCTAGTGACAAGCATTAAGCATAGCAAAGTCATAGCAACATCAATCTCAGAACATAGTGGATACTAGGGATCAAACCCTAACAAAACTAACTCGATTACATGATAAATCTCATCCAACCCATCACCATCTAGCAAGCCTACGATGGAATTACTCACGCACGGCGGTGAGCATCATGAAATTGGTGATGGGGGAAGGTTGATGATGACGATGGCGATGGATTCCCCTCTCCGGAGCCCCGAACGGACTCCAGATCAGCCCTCCCGAGAGAGTTTAGGGCTTGGCGGCGGCTCCGTATCGTAAAACCCGATGAATCCTTCTCTTTGATTTTTTTCTCCATGAAAGTGAATATATGGAGTCAAGGTTGAGGTCGGTGGAGCATCAGGGGGCCCACGAGGCAGGGGGCGCGCCCCCACCCTCGTGGACAGGGTGTGGGCCCCCTGACATGGATCTTTCTTCCAATATTTTTTATATATTCCAAAATAATTATCCGTTGAGTTTCAGGTCATTTCGAGAACTTTTATTTCTGCACAAAAATAACACCATGGCAATTCTGCTGAAAACAGCGTCAGTCCGGGTTAGTTCCATTCAAAGCATGCAAGTTAGAGCCCAAAACAAGGGCAAAAGTGTTTGGAAAAGTAGGTATGACGGAGACGTATCAGCAGCGAGGGGTAAAAACCCGCGCTACTACTATCAACTTAGTAGTAGCGAGGGGTAAAAACCCGCGCTACTAGTAAGTAGCGGTAGCAAGGGGTATAAACCTGCGCTACTAGTAAGCGTCTGCCTATAAGCTTTTCCCTAGTAGTGCTAGTACACCCAGTCCTCTGAGATCAGCTCCACACTCCCCTTTGGTTCCACCCATTGATTTTATTAGAGAAGAGGTGATGGGATCAAGTTGACAGTTCTAAGATGAGTTGCTCAAGTTTGTCCGTGACCGGGGACACGACTAATCATGATTAGGTTTATACACTCTACATAGGTTTGTGTACTTTACCTGTGATTCCTGATCACACCCTTGTGCCACTAAACTACACTTATGAGTAGCTAGGTAGATCAAGACAAGACTTTTGGGAAGTAGTAGCCCTCTCTGAATGGCAGACTCAGTCCAACCTACACATCCTACATCTGTTGGACTACCCAGGAAGATTCCCGCAACCTACTTGGCCCAGACATAGCCCATATTGTATCGCAGTCACACACATAAGCTACTCAACATTGAACTCGTACAATCCCTTTGAGCCTGGGCGGTTTCCCACAAAGCTATCGACGACCAAGCAATACCGAAGCACCGCCCAAATGATTCATTAAATTAAGTTGTTACTAAATAATCAACCATAAGGTTGTATGGTGGTATAGTAATTGATGTTTCCCAATCCTTGTCATAGCAGCTAAGCAACTACTTGATGGTTACAAGGTTAGGGTAAGTTTTGACCTAAGTTGTCATGTACTGGGTTATATAGAATTTACCATCCTAAACTCACACACCTACCATGGAAAACTACAATGCAAAGAA
Organism: Triticum urartu; assembly: GCF_003073215.2. Lineage (NCBI taxonomy): Eukaryota > Viridiplantae > Streptophyta > Magnoliopsida > Poales > Poaceae > Triticum > Triticum urartu. Next base: position 439,421,795 of record NC_053024.1, on the reverse strand, counting down.
AATAATGGGTAACATGATCAAAGTGGAACTTGCCTCGTATTGACGATTCTTCAAACTCACAATCTTGATCATGTTTACTCTTCGCTCTCACATCTAGAAGAGACATGGACACGCCAACATCTGGATTAGCATGTCATCTAAGGGCATCACACCGACCCTCAAACCGCCCGCATACGTCCGGACAGCACGGCCCAAACTGCGGAAGTCATCCAACGCGGGCTTGTATCGGTCTGCTCGATGGTTCGCACATGTTTTTCCTGTAAACCAGAGACAAAATTGGGGGCTTTGCGGGCGTTCGGGACATTGCCACACCCTCGTTTGACCGTCTTGGCCCACCCAACAACCCCACCCGCCTCTCCCGCGCTTTCCTTCCGATGCACGTGCGCTTCACGTGCAGCATCAATGCCTGTCCAGAGCATACAACGGCCGACATTGATGTCGTGATGTGACCGGAATTTAGGGCGCTGACCGACGCGACCTCTCGGGAGCCGCCGCTTCAATGCGGATGCAGCTTCCTAAGGAACCAACTCTGGTTGATGCGCCTCATTGAAGTGGCTGACCAGCCCTTCGCATGGCATCGTCGTGGTTATTTAAGCCGTGCTTCGATGCTGTCCACGTCGCAATCTCTCCGCTCTTCCTCCTCCTCTCCTCCCCGCCCCTCTAACTCCACAACACTGGCAATGGACAATTCGTGGGCCTCGGCGCTGGCAGCTGGCGATTTTGGGACGGGCTCCGGAGGATCGTGGAGACACCGCCCTCGAACTCCGGGGTCGTCGTCTTCATCGGCGGGCGGCTCCTCGACAAAAGCGAAGATCGTCATCTCCTCGGTGGGCAACAGTCCATGCCGCCGTCTGTGGCCTAGGTGTACGCCGCCATTGATGAGGAGTACGAGCAGCAGATGGAGTTGATGCTCCATCGCTCCATAATCCACCTGAATGGCACGGCTCTACCACCAAGGATGCTCCTCCCCGTGAAGCCTGAACTGGCATCCCCTCCGCAGTCTCCGCCGTGCAACCGCAACGTCCAAATCGAACACCACATGAAGGAGGAGCCCCTCTCACCGCTGGGGTGGTGCATGAAGGCGGAGAGCCTCTCGCTACCGCCCCGGCGCGTGAAGGAGGAGCGGTTCTCTCTGCCGCCCTAGTGCGTGAAGGAGGAGCGCCACTCGTCGCCGTCCGTGCCCAATGCGATCGTGAAGGCATGCGGATGCCTTCGCCATTACCTCAGCGGCGGCGGCGGTGGCAGCTATAGCTCTTCATCGTCTCGGAGCACCCTAACAGCGCAGGAGTACGCCGACAGGGAGCGGCGCCGATCATACAGGTGCAACGCGGCGCGCCGGCCCTAGACCGCTCCATGACGGCGGAGACAAGCAAGCGACGTCTCCACAGCCTCGACGGGGAAGGGCCAAGAACAGCGAGGAGTGGTCTCTCAGCGAGATCACGCCGCTAACGCCGCCTCCACCAAGGCCTGCCCCCTCCCCCGCGCGCCCACGGGGATCATCCGCGAGCGTCAGGCGACTGCCCGGAAGCCCTGCCGCGACGTCGCCCCCTTCCGCTGCCCGAAGCACGACAACGACGACGACGAATCCGGCAACGATGATGGGGGGAAGAGCCGCTGGCCAGCCCGGCATGGCCTACGAGGCCACTGTCAAGTATAGGGTAGTTTAGAGTTTTTGTTTTAAGGCTTTTAGTTCACAGAACAAAATATCATTCGGTTTTATATTAAAATTATCCTAGTTTAGATGAACTTCACCCGTTTTATATGAAATCCGTTGTGTTTGTATGAATTTCGTCTGATTTGTTCTAAAAATTGTTGAAATGTATGCACACAACGTTGGATGGGTGTCTCCCATATTCATGTCCGCAATGATCCAATTTGTCCATGGATGAATGCGGGAGGAAATTTGCAGGTGATGGTTAGAGATGACCTAACACATGGGCATTGGTCCTTGTCGGAAAAAAACATGGGCATGGGAAGATGCTTTAAAGGCTGTAAACACATGCATCGATCGGTCATGACATCATCAGTTACCCGAAAGCTTATTTGTGTAACGTGTCCAACGACTTTGTAGCGAATGAATGGACGGGCGGTATTCACGTCGTTGAATTCAAAGATTCGAATACATGTAGACAAGGGGGAGTGCAATTCTGGTTACTCTATTCTTTTTTCTTTAAACAAAAGGACACTAGTCTACGTAGTACGTACGATTCTTTCTTCCAATGAAAGAAAAGCATACGGGATAAGATGTGCTGGCTGTCGGTTAAACCAGTTATGAGTATTGTGGTGCAGCAGCTAAATTAACAAGAGGGCACTAATAATCTTCTTCGGCCAATAATGTAGAGCAATTGGATGGTCATAACTCATAAATTGGTGTGAACCCTTTACGGTTTTGGTCTTGGATTCTAAAGAGAAAAGTGAAGGCTATCTTCTACTCGCTCTATCTCTCTCAAGTTCGTAATGGACGGGTCAGACGCGCGCAGTGGGTGGATGATGCAAGAAAACCATGCATATATTTGCGTGCTACTCCGTACGTGGTAGTATCGAATTATCCGATATGCTGGCAGCATATACAAATGGACTAGTTTGATCCACTAAAGCACTTTTTTAGAGCATCTCCAACAGCCGCGCTAAACTAGCGCCGCGCCGCAAATTAGGCCGTTTTAGCGCGCGCGCAACGCGGCGGGTCGCTCCAGCGGGCGCGCAAAAACGGCGCGCGCGCTATAACGGGTTGGGCGCGCGGTCGAAAACACTTAGCCGCGCGGTGTATTTCGGGCGCCCGCTGCAGCGCGAGGCACACTCCAGCGCTCGCGCCCGCACTTCCTCTCTCACTTCCACCCCCCGTCCGGCCGCGCCGCCGCCCGCGCCCCCCGGCGACCGTTCAGGCTTCCCCGGCCTATCCCTGCGCGCCCGCGCTTCCGCCCCATCCCCTCCTAGTCCCGCCGGCGCTCGCGCGCCTCCGTCGTCCGAGGAACAGCGCCCGAGCGCTCGCTGCCGCGCCGCGCCCGCAAGGTGTTTGACAAAACGCCTACAAGGTATGTATTGCTCAAACTTCATGAATTTGATGCATGTTTTGAATTGTAGTTTTTATACTATAGTATTGAACATTGTAGATGAGTTCGTCGTATGATTCTTCCGAAGAAGAATTTGATATGGAAGAGGAGGAGGATCTTGCAATGATCCTAGCTATGCATATAAAAAAACCGAAGCACGGTGGTTCGGTTATGGGTCGGCAGAAAATTTGGAGGGATAGGATCGATGCCCACAACAGATTGATCAGGCATTATTTTGCGGAGAATCCCATATACCCCGAGTCGTATTTTCGTCGCCGGTTTAGGATGAGCACCGAGTTGTTCAGGCGCATTGCAGAGAAACTAGCGAGCCATGACCGTTTTTTTCAGCAAAGGAGGAATGCCGCCGGAGAGCTCGGGCATAGCACCTTTCAGAAGGTGACAGCCGCTTTGCGTATGTTGGCATACGGTATACCGGCTGATCTTGTTGATGATCACTTGGCTATGGGTGAGAGCCAAGCCATCATGTGTGTCAAGCGCTTTGCAGTGGGAATTGTGCAAGTGTTTGGCGAGGAGTATTTGAGATCTCCCAATGCTGAAGACGTCGCAAGGCTATTGGCGATGAACAAAGCTCGCGGTTTTCCTAGCATGCTTGGCTTAATAGATTGCATGCATTGGAGTTGGAAGAATTGTCCAAAGGCATGGCATGGGCAATTCCACGGGCAAAAAAGGGTTCCACTATAATCCTTGAAGCGGTGGCCGATCAGGAGACTTGGATTTGGCATGCATTCTTTGAAATGTCTGGATCTTTGAATGACATCAATGTTGTCAACCGGTCACCACTGATGAATAAGATTGCAAATGGTGAGTTGCCACCGGTGCAGTTTGTAGCAAATGGTCGTACGTACAACTATGGCTATTATCTAGCGGATGGCATCTATCCAAAGTGGCAAACCTTCGTGAAGCCGTTGAAAAAGCCGGAAGGTAAGAAAAATCTTGACTTCCACAATACTCATGCGGCGGCTAGAAAAGATGTGGAGAGAGCATTTGGGATTTTGCAAGCCCAATTTGCTATTGTGAGAGGACCGGCTAGATTTTGAGATCAAAAATGCTTTGGTACATCATGCACGCTTGTGTGATCATGCACAACATGATCATCGAGAATGAGCGTGGCCAAGATTTAGACTACTCACAGTATGAGCTCTTGGGATATCCCGTGCAAGTGTGACGGAGGGCTGAAAGGGTAGCCCGTTTTATTGCCTCCTATCATGCCATTCGGCGTCCCGCAACGCACAATGAACTTCAGAATGATTTGATTGAAGAGTGGTGGGCATGGCATGGACGACAAAGAGCATGATGATATCTGCATTCGACATTGTATTGTTCATGAACTATTTGTTGTGTTTATTGCATTTGTTGTACTGAACGATAAACTATTTGTTTGAGTTGTAATGATAACGAAATTGAACTATTTATTGTTGATTTATTTTGTTTGTTTGATCATTTTTGCTCATAATACATGTATATGTGGTTTGTGCGGCGCACGTGCTATATTTTTGCGCTCTGCTGGAGCGGCGCGTGCACGCTGCATTATAGCGCGGCTGCTGGAGCCAGCGCAGGCGGACGCGCTAAATCAGCCGAAGCACGCGCGGCAAACAAATTTTTTGCGCGCGGCGCTTAGCACGGCTGTTGAAGATGCTCTTAAAGAAAAGACGCACTTTCTAGTTGATTCGCCGTGGCACGCATATTGCGTCAGCGGCTGCGTGCTTGCATGGTCAGTCGGTCCAAGATAGAGCTAGCTAGCTCCAACACTTCGCTGTCTAGCTAGGACGCATACGTTTTTCCTTTTTGCCGTACCGATCAAGATTCGTTTACGTTCATCGCAAGTCTCGTATCGATCTGCTTATTTACTACTCTCTCTATGACTAATATAAAAGCATTTAAATCATTAAAGTAATGATTTAAATATTTTTATATTAATTTACGGAGGGAGCACATCTCTGTAACTAAATATAAGATTTTTATAGTTTAATTTAAGGATGCTGATAAGTTCTGAACGTCTGGAATTTGTTCATGGCAAATCAAGCGTTTTTTATGACAATTTATATACATAAGGGATGCCAAGTTTAGTTGGTACGTTTGGCGATGTCGTCCTTAGTTTGTTTTTTGTTAAAAGAAAGTTGTCGTGCTTGTCAACTAAATTTATGATCCTCATGTTAATTAAAGTTATCATAAAAAAAATGTTTTTTCACAGGCAAACCCCGAACGTTCGGGGTTTATCATTCCCGTAATTTAAACTGCAAAACGTTTTATATTTAAGAACGGAGGTAGTACTGGTACTCACTAAGAACTATTCCCTCTGTCCGATAATATAAGAGTATTTTTCACATTAGAGAGAGTAGATTATACCCCGCGCGTTGATGTGAGAATCGCTTGCAATATATTTCAATCAGATTTAATTGTGTTAAATATAAATATTTGGATTGATAACACGTGAACAAAAAGGCATATCACTTATCATATTTGAGTATGTATAGTTGTAAAATATTTACTCAATATAAGTAGAACAACGGATTTTTTTTCATGCATGGTTACATGTGGTGGTGGGTTTTTTCCCATGTGTGGTTGCATGTTGAGATGGACCTTATATCATTCATAATGGTATGATGGTATGGCGTGCTTGCATGTTAAAATAAATAAGTTAGTGGGGATGGATATCTTAGGTATATATATAGGATATGTTAGGCTATTGGTCATTGGGTGTTGCGAGCGACTTTAGTCTCAACTCGGTTACGGAAGGAAGCTAGGAGCACCTTATAAGGAAGACTGCCACACTCTCTTCATACTGGTTTTTGAGATGTGGTGAGCTTTACGTTTGTAGTGATGTGTCTGATGCACATCGAAAACGTTCAAACGCAAATTGAAGGTTGGGAGTTGGGTCTAAGACGTTAGCACCCGCTTCTAGCATGACCAAGCTCGTCACGGCTAGCTTTATTGAAATCAGCGGGGGCTTAAGAGCAACTCCAACGGGCCGGCTCAAACGGACGGTGCATTTGTTCGCTTTTTGTCCGTTTGGCTCGGCCGCCTTTCCGGCGTCCGCCCAGTTTTGTATTTGGGTCGGCAGTTTGCCCAACGCGCCGACCCATTTCATGTCCGCGCTCAACTTTAAAAAAAAGCCCGCTGCCGATCGTGCCAGTGACCATGTCTCATCATGCCAGCATCATGCCAGCACCGGCATACAATGCCGGCTTCAGAAAATTCACCACAGTTCATGCTGACGCACTCGCCGGCCGGCCGACACACATGCCAGCACACAAAAAAGGGTGGGACTTGATTTCGACCACGTCATCGCGGCCCCCGTGGTCATGCCAGCACACCTGTCGGCATACAAAAAAGACGGCGCTCGCCGCCATACATCACTCGTCATCGAACTTGAGCATGTCAGCCTACATCTTCTCGAACCACAGTCTCTTCCTTGGCGACACGGTGTTGAGATCCACCTTTATGATCTTCACCTCAGTCATCATGCTCGCGAGAGCCACTTCTTTGGCCTTGGTCTTGGCATTGGCGGCCTCGATCTCTAGCATCTTGTCTTACTTCTCCGCCTCGAGCTCGAACATCTTGGCTTGCTTCTCCACGTCCATCTCAAGCCTCCTCCTTTGGATCTCCATGAAAGCGTCCATTTGCTCCGCCTTGAAACATCGGCGCTCCTCCTCCCTTGAGTCCTTCTTATTCATCATGCCCTCCACGCTTGCAATCAAGGCGTTGGATGCCGCATCCCGCTTGTCCTCCTTCTTGGAGTTGGTCTTCCCCCGCGGCCGTGCCAGCTCGCCCTCCCCAACCTCCTCCACGGCTTTGTTCCCCCCATGCGACTTGAGGGCGGCGTATTGCGCCTTGAACTTCTCCTCGTCCTTGATGACCCGAAAGCAATGGGAGAGGTTGAAGCACTGGCCGTTGTGTTGAACCTTGAACGCCTCCAAAGCTTGAAATGCCTACAAAATGTTTCCATGCAAGCATATGGGCAAATGATATGCAAATGAACACGCAAGCATGAACTTGATGACACAAAAGAGGGCGGCTTGCTAGCATACCATGTCTTGTATGCCGATGCCGCTCACGGGGCGGGCCTTGATGCTCTCAAGAGTGGCGCAAAACTTGTTGCACTCTTGTTGGATCACCCTCCATCGCTTGGAAATGGACACCCACCCGTGCGTGCTCACGATTTGGTAAAGTGGAAACTTCTTGCGCTCATGAAACTCCCGGTGGACACGAATCCAAAAAGTTGAATGCTTTTGTTCGGCGCCGGTCTTGGGGTCTTGTCCCATGTCTCGCCAACACTCGCAAAGAAAGCTTGTCTTCGGCCGCTGTGTATGCCTTCGTGCGCTTGTTCTTGCGCTTCGTCTTAGGACCGGCGGTTTGGTTGGCGAGCTCGTCCTCGAACAAGGGCTCCACTTCGATGTCGCACTCGTCCTCTTCCTCTAGCTCGTAGTCGTCCGAGAACTCATGGCTGAGTGGGAAGCCCTCCAGGTCGATGCCGACCTGATCACGCATGAAGGCCGCCTGATCGGGATCATAGCCAGCGGCCGTCCCGGCTTTGTGTCTCATCAGGATCGTAGCCAGCGGCCGGCGCACCGCCCTCGAAGATGAGGTTCTGCATGTAGTACTCGTCGACGGCGGACAATGTTCCGTCGAACAGGTTGCGGGCCTTCGGGAGCACGCTGGTCGGCGTCTACTGCGCGTGTTTCCTTGCGCCACCGGATGACGAGCCACCGGCCACCGAGGTGGCGTTGAGGTCGATGGGCGCGGGCACGGGCGCGGGTGCGGGCGTGGAAGGCGCGACCACGCTCACATCGGGCGAGCACTCCCCGGAGAGGCGGGAGGCCTGCGGGTACACGTGGAAGTCGGGCACCGGGTTGCAAGCCGACACACGAAGCGCGGGCCGCGCCATCCGAGGAAACGCCGATGAGCCGGTGCTGGCCGTGGCGACGGCGGCATTGAGGAGGCCGTGCTGGCCAGGGTTTAACCCTAGCAATGTAGAGCGCCTCCCTCGTTGTCGCCGCGACGCGGGCGTTGGTGACCTCCTGCTGCGCGGCAGCGGCGATGGCGGCATGCGCGGCGGCCTCATCCTCGCGTCCATGGCGTGCCTCCAGTCCTTCCTCTTGTCCGACTCCTTTGCCCACTGTGCCGAACATCCTTGGCCCCTTGGTGACATATGGAACATGCACCGTCATTACCAATGCCTGTTTGTCAATGTTGACCTCAGTGGAATTATTCCATGTAGAATCATCCACACACAAAAATGAACTTTGCGTGGGATCTTGAGTTTCCAAATACTCCACACGGCCGGCAAACTAGGGCCTCCCAGACATTCCATCAAGTTTGCATGCAGCCGGAAAGAGTGTAAACTGCATATGGTACGCAATCCGGACTGAAAAACACTCTTGTGATCTGGGTGCCAAGCAATGAAGTCATTAAATGCATGAAAGTTTAGAGGAATTTCCATGATTCTCCGAACATCAATGGGATTAAAAATAATTTGGATCAATCCCTCATCCCATGTCCCTTTCGTCGGGTTAATGAGATCATTTACTGTAGCCAGAAAGGCTGCGTGATGAGATGATTTTCCTGTCTAGGCTCAAGGGGATGCAGGGACCGTTAACTCGTTATCACACCCTTATCCTCCATATGTAGCCTTTCTTGAAAGTTTCTAATCCCTTCATAATGCTTTGTCAAGTAAATGAGGAACCATTTTTAAGTGTTGCTTAAAACAAGCTCACATTTGGAAAATATTTAGCTTTTAAAACTTTTGCACAAAGAGAGTCTGGATTTGTTTTAAGCCTCAAACACTGCTTAGCCAACATTGCAAGATTAAATGAATATAGGTCTCTTAAACCCGTCAAAGTTTCCACCAAGAAAATTAGTTCGTCTTTCTATGTTCCTCATCATCTCCACATGAGAACTGCGAGATCAAATATGTGATATCTTTGCAAATTAATTTTGGTATTACTAAACACTACATCACAAAGACCAGAATGGCTTGGGCCACTGCCTTCAAGAGAATCTCCTTACCTCCCATGGATAATTGTTTTTCTATCTAACCTCTAAGTCTCTTTTTATTATTTTTCACAAAAATGCCTGAAGCAATCACTTCTATCAGCTCTCACCATAGCAAGTAGACCAAGATACTTATCAGACAAAGCCTCAATATGGATACGAAGTTCTTGACAGATTTCTGCTCTTGTATCAACACTTGCATTTGGGCTAAAAATATATACTTAATTTTTCCAAACTCATCAACTGTCTTGTGCTCTAGCAGTAGGTGTCTAGAATGTGCTTTAAGGAAGTTGCATTTAACACATCTGCGTTCATAAGAATTAGGGAGGCATCAGCACATAAGAGATGTGATAATTATAGTGTATTTCTGCACACCCTCATTATCTGAATGCCACCGGCTTCTTCAAACTACAAAAAACTAGAAAGTGCTTCCGCACAGATCATGAAAATGTAAGGGGAGAGAGGCTCCCCTTGCGTGATGCCTCTAGTTGGAGTAAAAGTGTATGTTTTCTTCAAATTAAGTCCCATCTTATACCTTACTGAGCTGACACATGCCATGATCATCGCTATCCATTGTTCATTGAACCCAAGTTTAGCCATCATATCTTTTAGGAAGGTCCATTCAACTCTATCATATGTCTTGTGCATGTCCAACCTAACTACACACAAACCAACCTGTCCAACCCTTCTATTCTTAATCTTATGCACACATTCATAAGCAATAAGAATATTATCCGAGATTATTCTACCCGGTAAAAAGCACTTTGTGTTTGGCGAGATATCAGGTAGGTTACTCTTCAATTGGAGAGATAAAACATATTAAGATCAAGAAGATATGAATTATGTACTGATCTTTTTTAAGACATCAATTCTCTGACCTTTCTACAAACATTCTCCAAAGATATATTCAACACACTTTGTTGGGAGGGGTCCTTGGGCGTAGCATGCCCTCAAACTATGATGGCCGATCTTGCTGGTATGTGTCAAACGCACGATCACTCATCGCCACAATGATCGAGCGAGTTATGTGTGACTGTGTAGTTGCCATAGCCGCCTACATCGTGGAAACGTACTCCCATACTCTTATAGCCGTTAGCCCTACTGAATTGGTAGCAAATTCATCAAGATTGGATGATTGAGTTAGTTTAATTAAGGGACAAATGCATTTTTGCCCCTAGTTGGAACCTACCCACGGGTTTTGCCCTTACTTTTCAACTCTGCTCGGTTTTGCCCTTAGATTTTGCTCCCGGATTGGCCAAATGCCCTTTGGCCATTTGACCAATACTTTGAAAATTCATAACAAATTGATATGAACTCAAAAAAATGCAAATAAGGTATCAAATGTTCAGATAAACATTAACTTTATGTGTATGTCATTTGCATTTAGGACAAAAGTACCATTTAAACAACATAATAAGGTTATTAATGCTATTAACATTATTAAAAATAAAAAGGTATAAACAATATTTTTTTTCAGGAATAAAAATTACATGCAAATGTACTTGATATGAACTCAGAAAAATGCAAATAAGATATCAGGATGTTCAGAAAACGCCACCTACATTTACATGTAATTTTTAGTCCTGAATTTTTTTTGATATGAACTCAGAAAAATGCAAATAAGATAACATGATGTTCAGAAAATGTCACCTACTTTTGCATGTAATTTTTATTCGTGAAAAAAGTATTGTTTATACCTTTTTATTTTTAATAATTTTAATAACATTAATATCCTTAGGTTGTTTAAACGGTACTTTTGCCCTGAATGCAAATGACATACACATAAAGGTAATGTTTATCTAAACATTTTTTGATATCTTATTTGCATTTTTATGAGTTAATATCAATTTGTTATGAATTTTCAAAGTATTGGTCAAACGTTCAAAGGGAATTCGGGTGGCCTGGGAGGAAAATCTAAGAGCAAAACTGAGCAGAGTCTAATAGTAAGGGCAAAACCCGTGGGTAGGTTCCAACTAGGGGCAAAAATGAAATTGTCCCTTTAATTAAAGCACACTGGGATCATTCACATCTGCATATCATATGTATACACAAATCTATGAAATCTCACCGACACAATATCTCGAAAGACTGACACATGTCACGTGTTATAATGTTACGTGAGTTCTCAGTCTCTCTCTTCATGCCTCGCTGAAAGTCCGTCGGACTGATAGTACATTTTTATTAACAGTCATTAGAGGGAAGAGCTCTCTGATGGTGTCCTGTACTAGGGGGTACTCACCACGTCGTCTCCCGATCTGTTAGATTGGGCCGAGGACCCCCATGGCCGTATACTCATGGGCCAGTTTAGACAGCTGCCGCATACATGGAAGATTCCACAAGACTTGGCGATCAAGACAAGGACTCCACCCCACCGGCGTATTTGGCTAGGACTCTTGTTATCCTAGGCCTCTGGTGCATTATATAAACCGAGGCCAGGCTAGTCGATAGAGACATACAATCATACCATAGGCTAGCTTCTAGGGTTTAGTCTCTCTGATCTCGTGGTAGATCTACTCTTGTACTACCCATATCATCAATATTAATCAAGCAGGACGTAGGGTTTTACCTCCATCAAGAGGGCCCGAACCTGGGTAAAACTTTGTGTCCCTTACCTCCTGTTACCATCCGGCCTAGACACACAGTTCGGGACCCCTACCCGAGATCCGCCGGTTTTGACACCGACATTGGTGCTTTCATTGAGAGTTCCGCTGTGTGATCGGTAAAAGGATTGATGGCTCGTCTGTAGGTCAACTGCGATGTCGGCATCTTCGTCGCCGGCTCGACTGGTCACCTTGGCTCGACCGAGGACCATGCTCCATCTCCGATCGTTATGTTCGGACGAGGGTCTTCATCAACATCAACTCCGATCTCTATCAAGATCATGGAGGAATCATTCATGGAGCTCGGGGGCTCAACGTCAATATTGCCCTCGGGCGACCGTGCTGTTTTTCCGAACAGCAAACTTGTATCCGCTGCCACCACCTCTTAGAGCATCGCTTTGATGATCCCTTTGGTGGAATTATGCGGAATTGAGTCTACAACAACCCTGGAAAATTTCGTCGAGTTCCGATGGAGGAATCTCCGACAATCTACGTTATACCGGAGCCCTGACAAATCTGGACGGGAATCCGGACGAGTGTAGGGCGTGGTATCCAGAGCCCTTCTCTGAGGTCCTTTGGAAGATCCAACCGTTCATCTATTGCGGAAATCCCATATCTACCACCCCTCCAAATTTCAGCTCGATCCAACGATTCAAACTCCGGGAAACTTTCGATGAGTGGACCAATTTTCGGATCTGTTTTTCTGCGCGAATACGGATCCGACCCGAATTCATGTTTCTTTATGAACGTGATATTGGACAACCTTTTTTAAGGAATTTTCTTCTATGGTATTGTGCGTTGTTTTTAAATACGTACCCATAAAATTTTAAGCCTCCTTCGAGGTAATCTTCACCATCACGCTGGTGTCAAACCAGTCCGGTGGTATTGCTCCACGGCTGCCGACCTGCGCTACACACGTTGCCGCTTTATTGAGCCGAGCTCAATTTCTTCGATCATCATCTCGGCAAGCCGAACAATAGTTCGGCACCGCGAAGGATAAATCATCACCAACATCGCCGCCCCACGGATTACACGAAGCGGGCATACCGGTATCGCCGCACGGTCACTTCATCAAGTCGGCATCGACCACGTCACGACCTGCATCGGCAGGGCCGCACTATTGCTTCTTCAAGTTGGTGTCCATCACGCCAACCTACTTCGACTCATCGGCTGACATCGAGGCTTTGACATCTCGGCTGGACCGGGGGCTTCGCCATCTCTTCATCAACCTACTACGGAGACTTCGGTGTCACTAGCCGACCAGCTCCGTCATGATAGCTGGACCGAGGGCTTTGCCTCGGCGAGCCAACCTTGGCCAGCATCGCCATACCGTCGCTTTATCGCCCATCAGGCAATGGGTGTGTGGATCGAGTCCCAATTTTGGGAATCACCTTTTTTTAGATTGCTACAACAAATAAACCAGGTGCTATTAATCCTAACAATTTTTGCTTGTTGGGTTTATTTTTCTTAAGAAATTATTACTCTTGTTTGTTCCATCATCTGTACACAGGTCTATCAAATGGCGGCCACATTAAAACCGGTCGCGTGGTGGTTCGGTCAGTTTCCGTACATTGTTCGGCGAACGCCGCATCAGGGGCCCGGACCGCCCTGCAAATTCAGGCTTTGTCACGCCTTCACTGCGTCACGCCGACGCCCTGCATCGACATTGACTTTGGCGCCAGGCCATATTTCTTTTATTACTCACTTTGCATAAATTATTTATTATTCAATGATTTTTTAATTATTATTATTACTATTATCTCCGGTTTGCACTATTTTTTGTGCATAGAAAAATGATCCGGGAACTTCGTCGTCACTCTGCCGGTTTGCATTGACCGTACTATGTCACCACTTTGGCGTGTCGAGCTCTCCGCTCCGCCACCTCGGGACCGGCTTGGGGGATGGAACCTTGTCCCGCATCAAGCTCGGACCGCGCCATCAATGTCGAACACATTAACCAGCTAAGTCGCTTTCATGCTCAAAGTTTTAATTTTTAACTTGTGTTCGGTTCGACCTAGCATTATACTTTTTTGGAAAAAAAGTTGCTTGTAAAAAAAATATTTTGTCCAAACTTTGATTGTGATGGACAAATTCAAATACCCCGTTTACTTGGGGGCTCCATTGATGGAGCTTTTCCTCTTGCATATGATTATACTTGTACGGCTTCGTTCCTTGTTCGTGTATTACGCCACAATATGCACCATATTGACCAAAGCGATTCGCAAGTTGGGTTGCCTGGCTCCTGTGCTTACCCCTACGTTCCCGATTGTTCGGCTAGGGAGTAAAGGGAGCACCTCTGCGATTGTCACGATCGGGTCCTCCGAGCTCTGACCTTAGACTAGGTGAAGCCGAAAGCTAGCGCTCTTATTGTTTTCAATCATGGTCGGCACGCAATGGAACTCATGAGTACAAAAAATCTATTGCACAAGTCTCATAGTAATAATGAGCACCGAAGAAAGGTATCGGTGGGGGTACTATTTTCTTCGAAGATGCTTCTTACACTTGGTCTGTAATATAGCATAAGTTCCCTGAGCGCGCTTTGTCTGTTACAGCCTTATGGCCCGGTTGCCTGGTTATCGGAAACACTGTCGATATTCTCGACAGGTGGAGTACATAACATTTTTTGGTCCTTGACTGAAGAGGGAGAAGCCGACGGTCGGTTAAGACGCGTTTAAAGTTCGGTTGAACAAAGATATGATATAAGTACTTTGGTACATACAATCATTATACATAAAATCTTTTACCCAAGTCACTTGGGGGCTCTTAATATTTATATGAGATATTTTATAGTAAATGTATTTTCTTCTTGGTAGTTGCAACGTCTTTTTCTATCGCTCCTTTTTCGACGTGAGTGTGTGGTCAATAGCCAGATAACCCATTTTCTCTCTAGTGACCGCTCGAGTTTAGTTCGCTAAACTGGTCTAACGAGAAGCACTCCGCCTTCGGGATAGGAGGCTGCAGCCGTAGGCTGACCCGCTTGAAGTCTTGAGATCGGATGTGCCATGTTAAAGCACGACAGAAGCACTCTTTTTTTCCAAGACCAATTTTCGGATTGGCACCGAACACTTGATCTTGTTCGGACATCAAGTTTTTACTGACATTTTTTGGTTTTCCAAGCTTATGGCACTTTTAAACTATTTGTGTGTTTTCAGCACAAGTCTCGCAGTGCAATGCCGGACACCTTTATAGATTCGGCAAAAATATTCTCGGATATTGCTATATATGCATCGGTTTCGAGTTGTGTCTTCGGTCAATAGTTGGGTTGCCCAGCTCCTGCACTTGCTTCCTACGTTCCGCTTTGTTCGGCTAGGCGTGCAAAGGGAGAACCACTGCAATTGTGCTTCCAGCTCACACGGTTAAGCACCTCAGTGGAGAAAGCCGAAAACTGACTGTCACAATAAGCGTAAACTGGTCAGCGATCCGATGACTGTGTTAAATGACGGGCCACTCATAACAATGGCCGAAGTGTTTACGGCTTGACCGCGACAGTCGCCGAACACTACCGGGGGCTATTAACTGGCCTCCCAAACTAAATCCTCGATATTGTTCTCTTACATTAGAGATGAGGTTTCATGATCATTCTTAGCATGACAACCCAAAGAAAGGAACCGATAGCGGGACTATTTTCTCTGGAAGACGTTTCTTATGTTAAATAGTAATATAACATATCTCTCTGCGTACCTTTGTTTATAAAACCGTATGGCCAGATTGCCTTGTTTGTCGTAAATCTTTGCCCCCATAAAGGCTTTATAAAGTAGGACAAACACTCCTCGGCTACTGGCCGAGGAGGTGGAAGCCGATGGTCGGTCAACAAAGTTTTGTACAATGCGGATCCAAGCATTAATGACGTAAAGTACTTGGATACATATAGTCATTACACATAATTTGTGATTTTACTATGGATATTGATCCTTAATTCGGCCACCCGTGCCCGCATTAAGGCTCGGGGGCTACTGGGCTTCGGGCTTATTATTTACAAATATTAAAGGGGCACATCGATCCCCTGATCTGGTGTTGCCACCCGACCAGTGTCTCGTGGGCTACTGCATTGCCTGTTCAATGCAGAAAATTTTAAGTGCAATACGGTTTCCGAGGAGATTTTGATCCTCAGGTTGGTCGGCCGCACCCAACCTGAGTCTCAAGGACTAAGCACGCCACTTTTTGTGTCCCGAAGTATTCTGCCGAGCTAGGACTTGATCCTCAGGCCGATTTTGCAAATCAACCTGAGTCTCAGCGGCTACTGGGATCAGCGGTCTTACGTCATCCTTCAGGTGCATCTCGGGTTTTAGACCGATACACACCTTGAGGGCTAATGGCTATATATCTCGGCAGAGAATAAATTGCAATAATAAAAAATATTGACAAAAAATCGGCCCACAGTCGGGGTGGTGCACCACCTCGGAAGCAGTCCGGCATAAAGCTCGGGCGCTAGTGGCTGGCTCCATAGAGGGCATTTCCGGCATTAAGCTCGGCTAAACTCCTTCAACTTTTTTGAGCCAAGGTGATATGACACCTCGGATATAGTCCGGCGTTGGAGCTGGGACACTGTCCGGCGTTGGAGCTCGGATATAGTCCGGCGTTGGAGCTAGTTACAGTCCGCCGTTGGAGCTTGGACATAGTCCGGCGTTGGAGCTTGGATACATTCCGGTGTTGGAGCTCGGAAGCGGTCCGGCATTGGTGCTCGGCCGCAAAAGATACCTCGAATGCAGTCCGGCGTTAGAGCTCGGACGCAAGAGGACACTGCCTCCCGGGAACAACTTCAAACCCGAGGTGTGGCATAAAAATAACAAGGCATTGATAAAGGCCGGAAACTTAAAGGGGCTCCTCGGATACCTGACGTGTAAACTCGTCGAATGCATTTCGGCGATCCTTAAGATCGAAGATGGGAAGATTTGTTGAACCAGTTTCCAAGACCGACAACCAAAGATGAAGAGCAGTTCGGAAGAATCGAGGAGCGTCCCTAACTTGAAGACCGGTTCAGGGGGCTACTGACGGTGTCCTGGACTAGGGGGTACTCACCACGTCGTCTCCCGATCTGTTAGATTGGGCCGAGGACCCCCATGGCCGTATACTCATGGGCCATTTTGGACGGTTGCCGCATACATGGAAGATTCCACAAGACTTGGCGATCAAGACAAGGACTCCACCCCACCGGCGTATTCAGCTAGGACTCTTGTTATCCTAGGCCTCTAGTGCATTATATAAACCGAGGCCAGGCTAGTCGATAGAGACATACAATCATACCATAGGCTAGCTTCTAGGGTTTAGCCTCTCTGATCTCGTGGTAGATCTACTCTTGTACTACCCATATCATCAATATTAATCAAGCAGGACGTAGGGTTTTACCTCCATCAAGAGGGCCCGAACCTGGGTAAAACTTTGTGTCCCTTACCTCCTGTTGCCATCCGGCCTAGACGCACAGTTCGGGACCCCCTACCCGAGATCCGCCAGTTTTGACACCGACACTCCCCACCGAATATATTAGCATCAAAAAATATGAACCATAATATCATTACACCAGAGCATCAAGGCGGGAGGATAGGTGGAGCAACCAAGGCTTGGCTCCATCCTTTTTTGATAAGTTCGAGAAAGGAAAGAGCCACAAGGTGAAATCAAGTACAACATTACAAATGGCCCGCGAGGAGTGGTAGTTGGCATGGAAGGCCATATCATTTCAAGATTCGCAAATCTTTCCGGGTTTCAATGCATAGTGGGTTCAGGTTTGCCTTTCCTCAATCATATAACCTACCCCGTCATCTCTTATCACCAGATTAGTTTGTTTATACAGTGGAGCTGCCCTGGTTATCACTCGACAAGAACGACCATCCAAGGACGGAACAATAAGTATCACAACATCAAAAAAGATTCTAGAGACAAGAGGGAGGATCCAACTTGATACCCAAAGGTGCCTCGATTGCTCAAAGGCACACTTATTTCAGCCACGGCTAATCATCATCGCCCTAGCAAGTATGGCTTTCGACTGGTGGGCACGTGAGTTACAAGCGATGGCACGAGATATTTCACCTCGGGGGGCACATGAGTTACAGGAGCTTTCGATCCGACGGCCAACATCCTCCAGCGCCTTGATCCAACGACCAGAAGTGCATTAAGGAAACACAGTGGATGGCCAGATATTCCTAATCACCGTGAGAGCTCGGTTATCCCTGCGGTTCTTGTTTTTGGATGGTTATAACTCATCAGAAATGACCATGCAAGTACAAAGCCACTAAAATAAGAGTGTGATCAAAACGTCTCAATGAAACGAGGGTGATCCAACTTAATACCCACATGTGCCTTGATTGCTCGAGAGCATGCCTATATCAGCCATAACTAATCATCATAGCCCTGGCCATGTCCCATACAGTAGCCAAAGGAGAGGAGCAGGGGGAAGATGGAGCTCACCGAGGGAGGTGGTAGCCGAGGCAGTACTCAGTGGCCGCCGAGGTCGCGCCTGAATGCCATCCAGCCGGCGAGGAACCGCTTCCTACACCGCACATCTGCGCTGCCGCATCAGAGTTGTGCCTTGCATCGTCCCACCGACGAGCACGAATGCCACGGGCACCGAAGCGGCCAAGGAGGCGAGGAGGTGATGTATAGCACATCTAGGAGCACCACCAGGGGTAGATATGACTGGGGCACTAATTTTGATGTTTCCAGTTTTAATGTCAACCAAATGAAATAGTGAGATTGAATAAGAGTAAGTCAAACATTAAGATGAAGACAACAGTGTTTGCTACATATTGTATAATCGACTACCTAGCTAATGATGATTGCCTACCTTCAGGCTTTTGCCTTTTACCTTGATCTCACACCAAGATTACCTGCAAAATAGTAGGTATGCATTTCAGTGCTAAGGTGAAGATAAAGAAAAGAAAAACGAAAGAAGAAGAAGAAGATAAAGAAAAGGAGATAGCTAGAATCCAAGGAAGAAATGCCTAACACCGCACCCAAAAGTGAAATAAGAGGTAGAAAATATGAAAAAATCTGAGCTAAACCAATCCGGATCATATCCATAGTGCAGTCCCACACCCCAACCAAATCATCTCACTCTTTTCTTTTGTAAGACACGCAAAATCATGTTCTAAAGTTGAGCAAGTTACAAAAACAAGCCAATAGTTAAATTCAGTAACTAAAACCTATAGCCGAAAAAGGAAATAATCCGCAATATAAAGCTAATATCATTTATCCATTGCCAATCACTCTATCCACATTAAATTGCATATGATTTATAATCTGAACATCAACAGTTTCCGATCACATGGGATGATCTTGTTAACTAAACTGAACTTACAAATCTATGCCAACGATTAAATATGACATTAGTGTAAAATATAGTAACAGTGTGGTTTATTCGGGTCAAAAAAGGAAAACCAAAAATGTAGGAAGAGCTAATTAAGCATACATATTTTGTCCCCTAACACTAAAAATCGAGTAATGTACGTCAAAGATACTACTGTAAATCATGGAAGTCAGAACAAATGATGGCACTAAAACAATCTGTAATTACACAACATGATGGTATAGTTCACTACTGGAAACAGAGAATTTGCCATCAGTCAGCTCTTCGCTGTCTGCTAGCGGACATCAAAGAAGGCCTTTACCTTCTACTTATAAAAAACAGACGGCAAAGACATGGCTGACGGCAAAGAGCCTAGTTGCCATCAGTCATTTTTTTGTCGTCCGCCAGCAAACGGAAAAGAGGTGGGTGGGGTCCAGTGGAGGCCTAAACCCTAAGGGCCCACCGGCCCTACTACCTCTTGAGCTTGCATTGGTTTTTCCCTTGAAGAGGAAAGGATGACGCAGCAAAGTAGAGTAAGTATTTCATTCAACTTTTGAGAACCAAGGTATCAATCCAATAGGAGATAACGCAACAAGCCACTGAATACCTGCACAAACAAACACCAACTTGCACCCAACACGATAAAGGGGTTGTCAATCCCTTCACGGTTATTTGCAAAGTGAGATCTGATATAGATGGATAAACGGCAAAGTAATATTTTTGGTATTTTTGGTTTATAGATCGGAAAGTAAAAGATTGCAAAGAAAGTAAATCGGAAACTAGAATTATAGATCGGAAACTTATTTGATGGAAAATAGACCTGGGGACCATAGGTTTCACTAGAGGCTTCTCTTAAGATAGAAAATATTATGGTGGGTGAACAAATTACTACCGAGCAATTGATAGAAAAGCGCAAAGTTATGATAATATCTAAGGCAATGATCATGAATATAGGCATCACGTCTGTGTCAAGTAGACTGAAACGATTCTGCATCTACTACTATTACTCCACACATCGACCGACTCCTGCCTGCATCTAGAGTATTAAGTTCATAAGAACAGAGTAATGCATTAAGTAAGATGACATGATGTAGCAGGATTAAGTCGAGCAATATGGTGAAAACCCCATCTTTTTATCCTCGATGGCAACAATATAATACGTGTTAGTTCCCCTTCTGTCACTAGGATCGAGCACCGCAAGATTGAACCCAAAGCTAAGCACTTCTCTCATTGCAAGAAAACCAATCTAGTAGGCCAAACCAAATCGATAATTCGAAGAGACTTGCAAAGATATCAAATCATGCATATAAGAATTCAGAGGAGATTCAAATAATACTCATAGATAAGTTGATCATAAATCCACAATTCATCGGTTCTCGGCAAACACACCGCAAAAGAGTATTACATCGAATAGATCTCCAAGAACATCGAGGAGAACTTTTTATTGAGAATCAAAGAGAGAGAAGAAGCCATCTAGCTACTAGTTATGGACCTGTAGGTATGTGGTAAACTACTCACGCTTCATCAGAGAGGCAGTGGTGTTGATGTAGAAGCCCTCAGTGATCGAATCCCCCTCCGGCAGGACGCTGGAAAAGGTCCCTAGATGGGATCTCACGGGTATAGAAGGCTGCGGTGGTGGAAAAGTGGTTTCATGGCTCCCTTGGAAGTTTTTGGGATATTTGAGAATATATATAGGAGGAAGATCTA
This sequence comes from Triticum urartu, assembly GCF_003073215.2. NCBI lineage: Eukaryota > Viridiplantae > Streptophyta > Magnoliopsida > Poales > Poaceae > Triticum > Triticum urartu. Next base: position 439,401,147 of record NC_053024.1, on the reverse strand, counting down.
GGTCAGGGGGTCACCGAGGGGCCCACAAGGTCTGGGGACGCGCCCTCCACCCTTGTGGCCACCTTGTGGCTCTTCTGACTTGCACTCCAAGTCTCCTGGGTGTCTTTTGGTCCAAGAAAAATCATCATGAAATTTTCATTCTGTTTGGACTCCGTTTGGTATTCCTTTTCTGCGGAACTCTAAAATAAGGAAAAAAACACAAAAACTGACACTAACACTGGGATCTAGGTTAATAGGTTAGTCCCAAAAATCATATAAAATAACATATTAATGCATATAAAACATCGAAAACAGATAATATAATAGCATGGAACAATCAAAAATTATAGATGCGTTGGAGACGTATCAAGCATCCCCAAGCTTAATTTGTGCTCGTCCTCGAGTAGGTAAATGATAAAACAGAATTTTTGATGTGGAATGCTACCTAACATATTTATCCATGTAATTCTCTTTATTGTGGCATGAATGTTCAGATCCGTATGATTCAAAACAAAAGTTTAATATTGAGATAAAAACAATAATACTTCAAGCATACTAACAAAATAATTATGTCTTCTCAAAATAACATGGTTAAAGAAAGCTTATCCCTACAAAATCATATAGTTTGGCTATGCTCCATCTTCATCACACAAAATATTCAAATCATGCACAACCCCGATGACAAGCCAAGCAATTGTTTCATATTTTTGACGTTCTCAAACCTTTTCAACTTTCACGCAATACATGAGCGTGAGCCATGGACAAAACACTATAGGTGGAATAGACGGTGGTTGTGGAGAAGACAAAAAGAAGGAGATAGTCTCACATCAACTAGGCGTATCAACGGGCTATGGAGATGCCCATCAATAGATATCAATGTTAGTGAGTAAGGATTGCCATGCAACAGATGCACTAGAGCTATAAGTTTATGAAAGCTCAAAACAAAACCTAAATGGGTGTGCATCCAACTTGCTTGCTCATGAAGACCTAGGGCAATTTGAGGAAGCCCATCATTGGAATATACAAGCCAAGTTCTATCATGAAAAATTTCCCACTAGTATATGAAAATGACAATGTAGGAGACTCTCCATCATGAAGATCATGGTGCTACTTTGAAGCACAAGTGTGGCAAAAAGGATAGTAACATTGTACCTTCTTTCTTTTTCTCTAATTTTTTCGGGCCTTCTCTTTTTTCTTATTTGGCCTTTCTCTCCTTTTTTTTATTCCCTCACATGGGACAATGCTCTAATAATGAAGATCATCACACTTCTATTTACTTACAACTAAAAAATTACAACTTGATACTAGAACAAAAATATGACTCTATGTGAATGCCTCCGGCGGTGTACCGGGATGTGCAATGAATCAAGAGCGATGTGTATGAAAGAACTATGAAAGGTGGCTTTGCCACAAATACGATGTCAATTACATGATCATGCAAAGCAATATGACAATGATGATGAGTGTCATAATAAACGGAATGGTGGAAAGTTGCATGGCAATATATCTTGGAATGGCTATGGAAATGCCATAAAAGGTAGGTGTGGTGGCTGTTTTGAGGAAGGTATATGAGGTGGGTTTATGGTACCGGCAAAAATTGCGCGGTACTAGAGAGGCTAGCAATGGCGGAAAGGTGAGAGTGTGTATAATCCATGGACTCAACATTAGTGATAAAGAACTCACATACTTATTGCAAAAATATATTAGTCATCGAAACAAAGTACTACACGCATGCTCCTAGGGGTATAGATTGGTAGGAAAAGACCATCGCTCATCCCCGGCCGCAACTCATAAGGAAGACAATCAAAAAATATCTCATGCTCCAACTTCGTTACATAACGGTTCACCATATGTGCATGCTGTGGGACTCACAAACCTTAACACAAGTATTTCTCAAATTCACAACTACTTACTAGCATGACCCTAATATCACCATTTTCATATCTCAAAACAATCATAAGGAATCAAACTTCTCATAGTATTCGATGCACTTTATATGAAAGTTTTTATTATATCCCTCTTGGATGCCTATCATATTAGGACTAATTTTATAACCAAGCAAATTACCATGATGTTTTTAAAGACTCTCAAAATAATATAAGTGAAGCATGAGAGTTCATCAATTTCTATAAAATAAAATCACCGTTGTGCTCTAAAAAGATATAAGTGAAGCACTAGAGCAATTTTGCCTAGCTCAAAAGATGTAAGTGAAGCACATAGAGTATTCTAATAAATCACGATTCATGCGCGTCTCTCACAAAAGGTGTGTACGGAAAGGATGATTGTGGCAAACTAAAAAGCAAAGACTCAAATCATACAAGACGCTCCAAGCAAAACACATATCATGTGGTGAATAAAAATATAGCCTCAAGTAAAGTTACCGATAGACGAAGACGAAAGAGGGGATGCCTTCCCGGGGCATTGCCAAGCTTAGTGTCTTGGTATCCTTGAATACTACCTTGGGGTGCATTGGTCATCCCCAAGCTTAGGCTCTTGCCACTCCTTATTCCATAGTCTATCAAATCCTTACCCCAAACTTGAAAGCTTCACAACACAAAACTCCAACAGAAAATCTCGTAAGCTCCGCTAGTATAAGAAAATAAATCACCTCTTTTGGTACTATTGTGAACCCATTCTTTATTTATATTGGTGTAATATCTAATGTATTCCAACTTTTCCATGGTTCATACCCCCTGATACTAGCCGTAGATTCATCAAAATAAGCAAACGACACGTGAAAAACAGAACAGTCTGTAGCAATCTGGAGATTTCGAATACTTATGTAACTCCAAAAATCCTGAGAAATTAGGAAGACTAGGAAAATTTTCTATTAATCTACTTCAAAAAGTGTCAGTATTTTATCGCACTTCTACTAAAAATGAAAACTAATCTCCTGGGTGCAAAAGTTTCTGTTTTTCAGCAAGATCAAATCAACTATCACCATAAGCTATCCCAAAGGTCTTACTTGACACAAAGACTAATTAAAACACAAAACCACATCTAACCAGAGGCTAGATGAAAAAAATATTGCTAAACAGGACCTAAAAAGCAAAAAACAAAAATAAAATTGGGTTGCCTCCCAACAAGCACTTTTTTACAGCCTTTTAGCTAGGCATTGAGATTTCAATGATGCTCACACGAAAGACAAGAATTGAAGCACAAAGAGAGCATCATATTTCATGTGAAAAACACATCTAAGTCTAACATACTTCCTATGCATAGGCGTCTTATAGGCAAACAAATTATCATAGCAAGCAAAAGCTGGCGCATGCAAGGAAGAGGAAAGAAACAATATCAATCTCAACATAACGAGAGGTAATTTTGTAACATGAAAACTTCTACAACCATATTTTCCTCTCTCATAATAATTACATGTAGGATCATAATCAAATTCAACAATATAAATATCACATAAAATTTTCTCTTCATGATCCACATGCATGCAAAGTTGACACTCTTCCGAAATAGTGGGATTATCATAAAAAATTCATGACCTCTCCGAACCCACTTTTATCAAAAAATTCATAAGATCGATCAATATCCAAAGTAGTGGGATCATTAATTCCTAAAGTTGACACTCTTACAAACCCACTTTCAATATTATCGCAAATATTATTATCAATATCAAATTTATCATGAGGTTTAAATAAATTTTCAAGATCATAAAAAGCATTATCACCCCAATCATGATCATCACAATAAGTAGTAGACATAGCAAAACTAGCATCCCCAAGCTTGGGGTTTTGCATATCATTAACACAATTGACATTGATAGAATTTATAGTAAAATCATTGCAATCATGCTTTTGAATCAAGGAACTGTTAAGTATGGGTGCAATACCAATAATCTCGTGTTTAACATAAGGAACTATAGCAAATTCATCTCCATAAATATTGGCATCATGGCCACAAGAGTAGCAAGCATCATGTTCACCAAGGGATATTTCAATCAAATCATCAGAATCATAACTATCTATAGATTCATGCATATCATTATTTTTTTCCATAGCAACGGTCATTATCTCAATAAATTCTTTGACATAGGCATTATGAGCATAGTTTTCATAGCAATATCTAAGTATGTCAAAAATTTCAGACTTGTAGAGAGTAATATCATACTTTTCAATCAAAGAAGCAACTTCATAAGTAAGCACCCTTAAAAGCAACAAATTCTTCAATTTGTTCGATATCATAGTAACTATAAACACCCTTTTCATAAGAAGATAAGATTTCATTATCATTAAAGTCACATAGGTAGGTAAGGTGTTTTTTAGGGTTCTTAGAGCAACAAGTAAAATCATAAATTTCACAAAGATTCCAAGCATAGCATAGAAAACAATTCATTGGATTCCATAAGAGCTTCCCTTTTTTAGACAAACGATGACGTACAAAATGAGCATGCTCATCTAAAGATCTTCCCTCAACTAAACTAGTTGGGATTTCAGCACGAGCACATAAGGATCGGAGATGATCCAGGTAGAAAACTTTGAGTGGATCCATATTAATAGATTTTTAGCAAGCAACATAAGATCGAACGAAAGAGGGGCGAAGAAAAGGCAAATCTTTTCGAAAATCATTTTAGAAGTGGGGGAGAGGAAAACGAGAGGCGAATGGCAAATAATGTAATGCGAGGGATCAGAGTTTATGATGGGTACTTGGTATGTCTCGTCTTGGCATAGATCTCCCCGGCAATAGCGCCAGAAATTCTTCCTGCTACCTCTTGAGCTTGCGTTGGTTTTTCCCTTGAAGAGAAAAGGGTCATGCAGCAAAGTAGAGTAAGTATTTCCCTCAGCTTTTGAGAACCAAGGTATCAATCCAGTAGGAGACAACGCAACAAGCCACCAAATACCTGCACAAACAAACACCAACTTGCACCCAACGCGATAAAGGGGTTGTCAATCCCTTCAATGTTATTTGCAAAGTGAGATATGATATAGATGGATAAATGGCAAAGTAATATTTTTGGTATTTTTGATTTATAGATCGGAAAGTAAAAGATTGCAAAGAAAGTAAATCGGAAACTAGAATTATAAACTTATATGATGGAAAATAGACCCGAGGGCCATAGGTTTCACTAGAGGCTTCTGTCAAGATAGAAATATTATGGTGGGTGAACAAATTACTATCGAGCAATTGATAGAAAAGCGCAAAGTTACCACCATATCTAAGGCAATGATCATGAATATAGGCATCACGTCCATGTCAAGTAGACCGAAACGATTCTGCGTCTACTACTATTACTCCACACATCGACCGACTCCTGCCTGCATCTAGAGTATTAAGTTCATAAGAGCAGAGTAACACATTAAGTAAGATGACATGATGTAGCGGGATTAACTCAAGCAATATGATGAAAACCCGATCTTGTTACCATCAATGGCAACAATATAATACATGTCGGTTCCCCTTCTGTCACTAGGACCGAGCACCGCAAGATTGAACCCAAAGCTAAGCACTTATCCCATTGCAACAAAAACCAATCTAGTTGGCTAAACCAAATCGATAGTTCAAAGATACTTGCAAAGATATCAAATCATGCATATAAGAATTCAGAGGAGACTCATATAATATTCATAGATAAGCTGATCATAAATCCACAATTCATGGGATCTAGGCAAACATACCGCAAAAGAGTATTAGATTAAATAGATCTCCAAGAACATCGAGGAGAACTTTGTATTGTGGATCAAAGAAAGAAAAGAAGTCATCTAGCTACCAGCTATGGACCCGTAGGTCTGTGGTAAACTACTCACACTTCATCCGAGAGGCAATGGTGTTGAAGTAGAAGCCCTCCGTGATCGAATCCCCCTCCGGCAGGACGCCGGAAAAGGTCCCTAGATGGGATCTCACGGGTACAGAAGGTTGCGACAATGGAAAAGTGGTTTCATGGCTCCCATGGAAGTTTTTGGGATATTTCAGAATATATAGGAGGAAGATCTAGGTCACGGGGTCACCGAGGGGCCCACAAGGTCAGGGGGCGCGCCCTACCTGTCGGCGTCCTGGGAACGGGGGTACCCAGACTTGCCTGCCTACGGCCCACGGCGTGGCTCCATCGATGGCCCGGTACAGCCCAGCTTCAGCAACAACAACATCGAGGGGCCAAGCCTCGCAAGGCGGATGACACCAGGACCTCCCTGGGGGCGGCCTCACTAGTTTGGCTCCCGAGGAGCGGAGATATCAATGCAAGGTGCACCTCGCGAGGTTCACATGACGTGAGCCATGACGACCAAGGCCAGGCAGGCACCAGCGGGCGCAGCGTGCAAGTTTCCTCCTTGGTGCTAAGGAGGCAAGCGCAGGCGCAGGGTCCCGAGGAATCAACTAAAGGTTTCCATATCGGTGCAACAAGACCAAGATCACCAGGACAATGGGATGAAGGTCATCGTGGAGCCCACCGCAGCGTCACTACCAGAGCCTTTTGCAGGCGAAGACTACTTTTGTCAGGATAGCTTGTACTAGTTGTCTTCCTTCAAATTTGGCCATTGTGGGATCCCTTCCCGCCTACATTTGGGAAGAGGACCAAGGCCACTCTAAATAGGAGCTAGTCACCACCATAGAGGGGGATCAGATCCATTCCACCCTGACCACGTCACTAGCTCATCTAGCTCAAGAACACCTCACCTCCTGAGGTTGTTCGTCGACTGTACTAGTTCATCCTCAGCACCTCGAGGCAATCCACCACAAAGCTGGAGTAGGGTATTATACCGCAAGGTGGCCTGAACCAGGATAAATCACTGTGTCTCTTGTCCCTTGGGTTCGTCGAGCTAGGCCATGGAATCATTGAGCAGGTAGATTGGGAAGAGGGAGTTCTAAGCATGCACCTAGTGTTCGAACCTCTCAAGGGTTTGCGGAACCCCGAATGCGACATTTGGTGCGCCGGGTAGGGGTGCATCGGGTCCTCTCTTCTTCCAGCCAGTTCGTCAACGCTCGACGGCCCGGACGGCCGATGATCAGAGGGCTCATACCAAGAACTGGGCCGCTTGGCCCGCCCGGACGGTGTCGTCTGCCCAGGAAGACCTCCACTCCGTGCTCTAGGCGACTCGCACACTACCCAACCCCGCCCGTCCTCGCGCCTCGGTGTATGCGCGTTGCTGCGTAGTCTTTGGGTTACACCGCAGCGACGTTGCCACACACTCGTCGGGAGCAGGCGAACATGCGGGCCACGATCATCGTGCCGCGAGAGCTACTGCACTGCAGGCTGGCGGAGGGCGGTCGCGATACCCTACTGGAGCGGGTGGCCAAACTACTCAATGCCGCCTGCAGGGGTGCGACGCCTTTTTGCTCCCTGTCCATGCCTCTGGTAATGGCAGAAGCGTGTGCCGGACCCCGACGCGCCCGTGCGCCCCTCGGAGCACCCGAGGAATTCGATAGCAACAACACGACCCTCGGTGTTGTTCGTCCAGCCGTGACCGCCCCTCCTGTGGCCGGGGCAAGCTCTGGCGGCCCCTTGTTGCGTCTCCAACGTATCTATATTTTTTATTGTTCCATGTTGTTTTATTATTAATCTTGGATGTTTTATAATCATTTTATAGTCATTTTATATAATTTTTTGGTACTAACCTATTGACATAGTGCCAAGTGTCAGTTGTTATTTTTTCCATGTTTTTTACATCGTAGAAAATCAATATCAAACGGAGTCCAAATGCCATGAAATTTTACGGAGATTTTTTATGGGCCAGAAGAAAGGCAATGGGCCCTGGTTGCACCAAGGGGGTGCCCCGAGGGGGCACAACCCACCAGGGCGCGCCAGGAGGCCCTGGCGCGCCCTAGCGGGTTGTGCCCACCTCGGGTGCCCCCCGGACCGCCTCTTTGCTCTATAAATACCCCAAAAATACCATAACCCCAGGGGAGTCGATGAAATATTCATCCAGCCGCCGCAGAGTCTAGAATCACCAGATCCAATCTAGACACCATCACGGAGGGGCGCACCACTTCCATTGGTGCCTCTCCGATGATGCGTGAGTAGTTCTTTGTAGACCTTCGGGTCCATAGTTAGTAGCTAGATGGCTTCATCTCTCTCTCTTGATCATCAATACAATGGTCTCTTGGAGATCCATATGATGTAACTCTCTTTGCGGTGTGTTTCTTGGGATCGATGAACTTCGAGTTTATGATCAGATCTATGTTTTTATATCCATGAAAGTATTTGAGTTTCTTTGATCTCTTTTATGCATGACCTCTTATAGCCTCGGATTTCTTCTCTGATATTTGGGTTTTGTCTGGCCAACTTGATCTATTTATCTTGCAATGGGAAGAGGTGCCCGGTAGTGGGTTCGATCTTACGGTGCTTGATCCCAGTGATAGAAAGGGAACCGACACGTATGTATCGTTGACGCTAAGGATAGAAAGACGATATCTATATCTACCGCCATATAGATAAATGGATCTTGTCTACATCATGTCATCGTTCTTATTGCATTACTCCATTTTTCCATGAACTTAATACACTAGATGCATGCTGGATAGCGGTCAATGTGTGGAGTAATAGTAGTAGATGCAGGCAGGAGTCGGTCTACTAATCTTGGACGTGATGCCTATGTAATGACCATTGCCTGGATATCGTCATAATTATTTGAAGTTATATCAATTGCCCAACAGTAATTTGTTTACCCACCGTTTGCTATTTTTCTCGAGAGAAGCCTCTAGTGAAACCTACGGCCCCCGGGTCTTCTTTCTCATATATTTGCATTGCGATCTACTTTTCCTTTGCATTTTTATTCAAATCTATTAAACCAAAAATCCAATAATACCTTGCTGCAATTTATTTTATTTGGCGTCCGATCTATCAATCTACTACAATTTACCTCACGTTCGTTTGCCTATCTTGAGGCACCGTACCCCGGAAGGGATTGACAGCCCCTTTAACACGTCGGGTTGCGAGGTGTTGTTTTTTGTGTGCAGGTGCTGCTTATGTTGTGTTGCTTGGTTCTCCTACTGGTTCGATACCTTGGTTTCATAACTGAGGGAAATACCTACCGTCACTGCGCTACATCATCCCTCCCTCTCCAGGGAAATACCGACATAGTTCCAGCTACCATCAAGGAGAATTTCTGGCGCCGTTGCCAGGGACGATCAAGTCAAGATAGTCTCCCGGCCACGCACAATTTCTGGCGCCGTTGCCGGGGAGGATCTTCAACATAACCAGGTTCCTAATCACAAATCTCATCTCCTCGCAATTTATATTATTTGCCATTTGCCTCTCATTTTCCTTCCCCCCCCCCCCACTTCACAAAAATTTGCTGTTTTATTCACCTCTCTTTTTTCGTTCGCCGTTTTCTTGCCGGATCTGTTTTTGAGTGCAATCATGTTGTGTGGTCATCAAGACTCAAGAGAGCACCAAGTTATGTGATTTATCAAATACCGACAACAATGATTTTATTGGCACTCCAGTTGCTCCTCCCGCCACTAGTGCGGAGACTTGTGATATTAATACTGCTTTGCTGAATCTTGTTATGAAAGACCAATTTTCCGGTACTCCTAATGAGGATGCCGCGTCCCATCTTAATACCTTCGTGGAATTATGCGATATTCAAAATAAAAAAGATGTGGACAATGATGTGGTCAAGATGAAATTATTCATGTTCTCTTTGCGTGATTCTGCAAAAATTTGTTTCTCTTCTTTGCCTCGCAATAGTATCGATTCTTGGAATAAGCGCAAAGATGATTTTATCACTAAGTACTTTCCTCCCACAAAAATTATTTCCCTTACAACCCAGATCATCAATTTCAAGCAACTTGAACATGAGCATGTTGCGCAATCTTGGGAAAGGATGAAAATGATGCTAAGGAATTGCCCAACTCATGGGTTAAATCTTTGGATGGTCATATAAATTTTTTAAGCGGGATTGAATTTTGTTTCTCGTAATCTTTTAGATTCCGCCGTGGGTGGTACTTTTATAGAAATTACTTTGCGTGAATCCACCAAATTTCTTGATAATATCATGACAAATTATTCACAATGGCATATCGAAAGAGCTCCTACTAGTAAAAAAGTTAATTCGGTTGAAGAGATTTCTTCTTTGAGTGATAAAGTTGATGCTCTTATGAAATTGGTTGCTAGTAGAAGCTCTCCTATTGATATTAATGATATGCCTTTGTCTACTTTGATTGAGCAAAATAGTGATGCCATTGATGTGAATTTTATTTCTAGCAACAATTTCAACAACAATGCTTATAGAGGAAATTTCAATCCTAGGTCTTTTCCTAGTAATTCCTCCAACATTATGGTAATTCCTATGGAAATCAATCTTATAATAATAATAATAGGAACACCTCTGATCCTGAGAATAATATTAAATAATTTATCAACATTCAAAAAGTTTTCAACACTTCCATAGAAGAAAAGTTGGAATAAGATTGATGTTTTGTCTAGAAGTGTTGATAGAATTGCTCATGATGTGGAAAATCTCAAGATGAATTTTTTTGCCTAAATTAGATGAATCAATTAAATCTCTTTATGTTTCTATGGATGAAAGTAAGAAAAGAACTGCTATGCTTAGAGCTAAAAGAGAATTTTTGGAAAAAGCTTTTTCTAGTGATTATTCTTGCAAAGATGATGAAGATCTTAAAACGATTGATGTTTCTTCTATTGATTCCCTGTTTAGTAAGGTTAAGAGTGATGAAAAAGGGACTGGAGAAGAGTCAACTTTCGGTAGAAGGCGTCCCAATATTTCGGAGGGTGAAAATCTTGTTGAGAAAATTGATGAAAGTGGGTTTGGAGAGGTCAAAACTTTAGCTAGTGATGCACCCACTATTTTGGATTACAAAGACTTTAATTATGATAGTTGCTCTTTGATTGATTGTATTTCTTTGTTGCAATCCATGATAAATTCACCACATGCTTATGGACAAAACAAAGCTTTTATTAAACATATTGTTGATGCTATGATGAAAGCTTTGGAAGAAAAGTTGGAATTAGAAGTTTCAGTTCCTAAAAAATTGTATGATGAGTGGTAACCTACTATCAAAGTAAATATTAAAAATTATGAGTGTTTTTCTTTGTGTGACTTGGGTGCTAGTGTTTCCACAATTCCGAAATCTTTATGTGATGTGCTTGGTCTTACCAATCTTGAAGAATGTTCCTTGAATTTGCACTTGGCGGATTCTACTATTAAAAAGCTTATGGGAAGAATTAATGATGTTCTTATTCTTGCAAATAGGAATTATGTGCCCATAGATTTTATTGTTCTTGATATTGATTGCAATTTGTCTTATCCAATTATTCTTGGTAGACCATTTTACGCACTATCGGTGCCGTGATTGATATGAAAGAAGGAAATATTAAGTTCCAATTTACTTTGAGGAAAGGTATGGAACACTTTCCTAGAACAATAATTAGGCCACCTTACGAATCAATCATGAGGGCATCTTATGGATCTCGAACCAAAGATGACAAAACTTAGATCCATGCTTTATGCCGAGCTAAGGGCGTAAAACTATAGCGCTTGTTGGGAGGCAACCCAATGAATAAAATTTATTTTTTCTTTTTTCTTTCTATTCTTGAGTGTTAGCACAATTATGCTACTGTTATAATTGTGTTTTTTGTATTTTAATTAGTGTTTGTGCCAAGTAAAGCCTTTAGGATCTTCTTGGGCAATAGTTGTTTGATCTTGCTGAAAAAACAGTAACTTTTACACTCACGAAATTAATTTTCAATTTTTACCAGAGAGCGATAAAATACCCATTCCACTTGTAGTTTATCAATATACAAATTTCTCAGGTCATTCCTAATTTTTCAGAGTTTTTTTAGTTACATAAGTACTTGAAATAGTCATATTACTACAGACTGTTCTGTTTTGACAGATTCTGTTTTCTTTGTGTTGTGTGCTTATTTTGATGGCTCTATGGTTTTCTTTGATGAGTTTTTGCCATAGAAAAGTTGGAATACAGTAGATATAACCAAAAAACAAAATATGAATTGGTTTGATACATCACTTATAGTAGTGATTTATTATTCTTATACTAACGGATCTCACGAAGGCTTTGTTGAGTTTTGTGTGATTGAAGTTTTGAAGTTTTGGGTTATCTTACGATGGACGAAGGAAGGATGTAAGAGACTAAGCTTGGGGATGCCCCGGCATCCCAAGCTATTATCCAAGAATGAGCAACCAACTAATCTTCGGGATGCCCCCGAGTGGCATCCCCGCTTTCTTCCAACAACTATCGGCATTTTACTCGACACTATATTTTTATTCATCACATGATATGTGTTTTGCTTGGAGCGTCTTGTATGATATGTGTCTTTGCTTGTTTTATTTTGTGTTTTAAGTCATCAATCCTTTCTGGACCCACCTTTTTGAGAGAGCCAAAATTATGTCATGACTTGTTAGAATTGCTCTCTGTGTTGCACTTAAATCTTTTATGAGCTAGGACTTGCTCTAGTGCTTCACTTATACCTTTTTGAGCACGGTGTGCTTTGTTATTTTTGAATAAATGCTCTCTTGCTTCACTTAGATCTGTTTGAGAGTTAGTAAAATTTTGAAGAAATTATCTCTTGCTTCACTTAAATTATTATGAGAGAAAGAAATTTGTTATGCTCATGATCTTCACTTATATTTGTTCGGGGTTATGAAAAGCAACACATGAAAATTAATGCCAAAGTGATAGATATCCAAGAAGGATAATGTAAAAAAATGTCATGAAGATCATTGGACAAAATAAACTTGATTCTTAGTAATAGTTTTGAGATATGATGGTGTGATATGTGAGTTTTGTTGATGAGTAATTATGCTCTAGTAAGAATATTGGTGTTAAGGTTTGTGATTCCCTATGCATGCACGGAAGTCAATAATCATGCAATGAAAATTATATCCTACTTGTGGTTCCTTATTCGGTGTTAATTATGCTTAATCCTTGCTTATGAGATTATTCGTTTCTTGGTTAGTCGCTTCCCAATCTTTTGCCAGCCTTCATTTTGCACTAAGTATGACCTCTACTTGTGCATCCAAAATCCTTTAAACCAGTTTTGCCACATTAGTCCAATATATCAACCTATTTGCGGTGTTCTTTTGCCGTTCGAAGCAAATTTGCATGTGCCATCTCTAATTTTCAAAATAAACTTCTCTTTTGTGTATTTGTTTCACTCGTGGAGCGGTGAGGGGTGGCTAATATTTTCCATGCTAGATGTGTTATTCTCAAGATGAGTGTATACTCACTTGTCATTGCACGAGAGTAAGGCAAAGGTATTAGGGATGCCCAGTCCTGAAATGCAAAAAAATATTTACTTTATGTTGTCAAATAATAAATTCCTTGGGAAGTGTTGGTATGGAGGGCACCCGTGGATACGGTTAGCCATGGAAAGTGAAAGTTATGGTGGAAAAAGGAATAAACTTTATTTTTTGTTTGGGAACCGCCTATGATATATCTATGCATGGAAAGTATTGGGAACTCCAAGTCGTTTTTGTTGGTGGTATGGATACACCTCCCAAAATGTTTTTATCTCTAATTTTTTGCCTTGAGCTCTGGCACCTCCACAAATCCCTACTTCCCTTTGCAAAGGGCCTATCTTTTACTTTATGCAATTTTTATTTTGAGTTTCGATCTTCTCTCATAAAAGCACCAACTAGGAGGCAATATGATCATGCTCAAGTATTGGGTGTAGTTAATATTCGAGTGCGTTTCATGAATGGATTAATGTTTGAGCATGATTGGCTAGGGATAACTTATTTTAGCATTGATATTTTGAAAGACATGGTTGCCTATTGATATGCTTGAGTATCTAAATTATTATGTCAAAACTAAACTATTACTTTGAATCACATAAAAGTCCAAATGTCCATGCTCTAAAGAAAAGAATATGATATGACTTGATGAATAGAACTCCACATCAAAAATTCTGTTTTTATCACTTACCTACTCGAGGACGAGTAGGAGTTACACTACAAAAAAAGACACATCCATGACATTTTGGGCCAAACGAAAAAAAATTCTATCATACATATGACACTTCTATGATGATAATTGTGACAAAACCCAATATCATCATAGATGTGGTGGGCTCCTACTTCTATGACAAAAAATCATGACAGAAAATGGGCTTTTTGTCCTGGGCGGGCCAAAGACGCAGCTGCATGAGATTCTTTGGGCTGTCCATGACGGAAAAAACCATGGTAGAAGCAAGGGGGAGGAAAATTTCAGGGAGTTCCCGGTTACGGTGGGGGGTCGGGGGCCGAGCGATGCGCGTTTCTCTCGTACACGTACGCGCGTGTGTGCGAGGCGTTGGCTCTAACTGAACCCGAGCGAGGCATTGGGCTCTGACTGAACCCGAGCGATTGCACTACAGGCTACGCATTACTGAACCCGAGCGATCAATCGATGGCTGTTAACTGAACCAGATCGAGCGATTCCTTCGCTACTGCTGCTAACTGAAGCCGATCGATTGGATGAACAGTGAGCGTTGTGGGGGGGGGGGTTGGATGAACAGTGAGCGGTGGCGTTGCCTCTGGATGAACAGGACCCCATGGTGTGGAGGGCTGGATGAAAAGTAGATGATGGAGGGTGCCTGTTGAGGGGTGGTTGAATAGGACCTCGTGGTGTGGAGGGCTGGATGAACAGTAGACGGTGGAGGGGTGCCCGTGGAGGGGTGGTTGAACAGTAGGCACTGGAGTAGCGCGCGATGGAGGCTGGATGAACAGGAGCCCGTGGAGGCTAGAGGAGGTCAACGGTAGCCCGTGGAGGCTGGAGGAGGTCCACGGTGGAGATGAACAGTATCCCGTGGAGTCCCATTTTGCGGTATGCCACACCCCTCCCGATCAATAGGACCCCCATTTCGACCGTAGCACTCCAACACAAGTCCGTTTCCTCTGTTTTGTGGTACGCCACACCCCTCCCGATCAACAGGACCCCCGTTTCGACTATAGGAGGTCCATTTCCTCCGTTTTGCGGTACGCCAGACCCCTCCCGATGAACAGGATCCCGTTTCGAACGTGGCCGGTCGAACACAAGGCTGTTTCCTCTGTTTTGCGGTATGCCAGGCCTCATTTCCATCGCCTGTTCCGTCCAAGCCCTCCCGATGAACACGACCACGCATTCCGTTCCGACCCAGCCGGTTGGCTCCCACGCGTTCCGTTGCCTCCCAATGAACACGACGCATTCCGTTGCCTCCCCATGAACACGACGCATTCCGTTGCCTCCCCATGAACACGACACATTCCGTCGCCTCCCCATGAACACGACGACGATGTTGTTTCTCCGTTCCGATCCAGCCATGTACACGAGCCCTGGCCGTACGTATGCCCGACTAGGTGTTCGAGACCCTGCCCGTATGTACGTATGTGGCCGTATTTTCTTTCTTGCACCCTGGCCGCTGTACGTACGTATACATGCTATGTGCACACCTCTACTACGACACGTGTGCGCCTCTACATCGACCAGTATATATGTACGTACACGTTCGTGACCAGAATGACAATGCTACGTACGCTTCGACTAGGTGGGTCCCGACTGTCAGGCACTTCCTTGCCTGCGAAGATGTAGCTGGTGGGTCCCAGCAGTCAGGGGGGCGAATCATTTTGTTTTTGTTTTTTTGCCCGGACGCACTTCCTTGCGTGTGAAGGTGTAGCTGCTGGGTCCCAGCAGTCAGGGGGAATCTTTTTTTTGCCCGGACGCACTTCCTTGCGTGCGAAGATGTAGCTGGTGGGTCCCAACAGTCAGGGGGCGAATCATTTTTTTCGGATGCACTTCCTTGCGTGCGAAGATGTAGCTGGTGGGTCCCAGCAGTCAGGGGGGCGAATCGTTTTTTTGGATGCACTTCCTTGCGTGCGAAGATGTAGCTGGTGGGTCCCAGCAGTCAGGGGGAACGTTTTTTTCACGAAATACGGTGGCCCGTCCGATCGGTCCCCGCTGTCAGGTGGAGGAATAATTATTTTGCGCGTAATAAGGAGGCACTTCCTTGCTACGGCCGTGGACCCAACTGTCAGCCTCTCCACGTACAGTCCACGTCCGATGGAAGCCATTCCTTGACCACATTGACCATGCCGCGCCGAGAGCACCAGGGCGGTGGACGATGGCGAGGCCTGGGAAGGGGACGACGCGGAGCCGGGGAAGATGCGGCAGTGGATGCCCACACGTAGAGGAGTATGAGAGTTCACTCGCTCGGCTGCAGTGTGAGGCTGACGTCGCCGCAGAATAACTGGGGGTGTGGGTGCGTAGAGGGATGTCCTGGCCAGCGGTGGGAGTAGTAGGGGGCGGTGAGGCCTCCGCGGCATCACAGCCGGCCACGGGCGGCAGGAGCACGTGGCACGACCGGCTCTGCTTTGGGCGGCTGGAGCAAGAAGACCAAAGGTTGAAGAAGCACTACGGCCGTTGGATGGACATCATACGGTCACTCGAGCTAGAATCGTTCATATATTGACTAAAGTTGACAAAGGCCTCCGTCCCAGTCAACTTAGTAGGCCCACAAGTCAGCCTCCCACCAAGGTGGGTCCCAGCTAGCAGGGGTATTCATTTTTTTGTGCGTAATAAGGAGGCACTTCCGGTGGGTCCGAGCTGACAGCGGGGGGAACGTTTTTTCACGAAATACGATGGCCCGTCCTGTGGGTCCCAGCAGTCAGGGGGGATTTTTTTTCGCGAAATACTGGTGGCCCGTCCGGTGGTTCCCTTCCGTCAGGTGGAGGAATAATTATTTTTCTGCGTAATAAGGAGGCACTTCCTTGCGGCTTCCGTGGACCCAGCTGTCAGCCTCTCCACGTACAGTACTCTTCCGATGGAAGTCGGTCGTTGACCACATTGACCATGTTGCGCCGAGAGCACCAAGGCAGTGGATGACGGCGAGGCCTAGGAAGGGGACAACGCGGAGCCGGGGAAGACGCGGCAGTGGAAGCCCGCGCGGAGAGGAGTACGAGGGTTCACCGGTTCGGCTGCGGTGTGAGGCTGCCGTCACCGCAGAATAACAGGGGGTGTGGGTGAGTAGAGGAATGCCCTGGCCAGCGGTGGGAGTAGTAGGGGGCGCTGAGGCCTGCGCGGCAGCACAGCCGGCCATGGGAGGCGGGAATAGGCGGTCCGGCCAGCGCTGCTTTGGCGGCTGGAGCAAGAAGATCAGAGATTGAAGAAACACGACGGCCGTTGGATTGACATCCAACGGTTACGTCATCTAGAATCGTTTGTTGATGTATATAATAACTAAAAAAATCTTGCATATGCGTCAACTAAACAGGCCCACAAGTCAGACCACTCCCTCTTTTTTTAATAATTTATATATAGCTCATGGCAACTTCTTATGCAATTTATTGCAGTCGTTTTTTGGTTGGTCAGGGCCAATTTTGCATACTTCTGTGGGTTCCAAACTATTTTTAATACCGAAATGTTGAGCTAGATTAAAAGTACTTTGAAGATATATTTAAATTAGGTTAATGCCCAGTGAAATAGGAAACTAAAAATGTGAAAAAATTCAGAAATTATAAAGTAATTGCCAATTTGTCATCTGTTTTTATATTTACAATCCATTTCATATTACTTTCAAGATTTGCAGGCATCTTGAAAGAGTTGCAGCCCATCAGGGCGTAGAAAAATAAGTAGGCCTGGATTGGGTATTCTTCAGAAAAAATAAACTGGGCTCATTTTCACAAAGAAAAAATAGTTGGGCTGGTCATATGGTGAACATAAAATATAAGCCTGGGCTAGACAGGCCACAACCCAGTTCAAACCCTGCTCCGTCTCAATGATACCAAACAAAAAAAATGTTGCTCAAGTAGCTACATCCCAGGTGTCAGCCGATCTTGTGCTGTTCTCTTGTCTATTGACTATATACACTCATAATGTTGTGGGCCCCAGATGTCAGGAAAACACTAGGAGGAAGCATTTTATTTTTCCATACGCTGACGTGGTGGGCCCCTACTATCATCCTCTCCACGTACTTCTGCCGATTCCTGTTGTTTGTTGACCATGTTGACAACGCGAGAGGGCGGCGCCGCGGCGAGCGCACCAAAGCGCGCGGAGGACGTCGGCGTTAACGATTTAGGAGACGGTGGGGTGATACGTCTCCAACGTATCTATAATTTTTGATTGCTCCATGCTATATTATTTACTGTTTTGGACATTATTGGGCTTTATTATTCACTTTTATATTATTTTTGGGACTAACCTATTAACCGGAGGCCCAGCCCAGAATTGATGTTTTTTTGCCTCTTTTAGGGTTTCGAAGAAAAGGAATATCAAACGGAGTCCAAACAGAATGAAACCTTCGGGAACGTGATTTTCTCAACGAACAAGACCCGGGAGACTTGGACCCTACGTCAAGAAAGGAAACAGGAGGCCACGGGGTAGGGGGCGCGCCTACCCCCCAGGCGCGCCCTCCACCCCCGTGGGCCCCCTGTTGCTCTACCGACGTACTCCTTCCTCCTATATATACCTACATACCCCCAAATGATCAGATATGGAGCCAAAACCCTAATTCCACCGCCATAACTTTCTGTATCCACGAGATCCCATCTTGGGGCCTGTTCCGGAGCTCCGCTGGAGGGGGCATCGATCACGGAGGGCTTCTACATCAACACCATAGCCCCTCCGATGAAGTGTGAGTAGTTTACCTCAGACCTACGGGTCCATAGTTAGTAGCTAGATGGCTTCTTCTCTCTTTTTGGATCTCAATACAATGTTCTCCCCCTCTCTTGTGGAGAACTATTCGATGTAATCTTCTTTTTGCGGTGTGTTTGTTGAGACCGATGAATTGTGGGTTTATGATCAAGTCTATCTATGAATAATATTTGAATCTTCTCTGAATTCTTTTATGTATGATTGGTTATCTTTGAGAGTCTCTTCAAATTATCAGTTTGGTTTGGCCTACTAGATTGATCTTTCTTGCAATGGGAGAAGTGCTTAGCTTTGGGTTCAATCTTGCGGTGTCCTTTCCCAGTGACAGTAGGGGCAGCAAGGCACGTATTGTATTGTTTCCATCGAGGATAACAAGATGGGGTTTTCTTCATATTGCATGAGTCTATCCCTCTACATCATGTCATCTTGCTTAAGGCGTTACTCTGTTTTTAACTTAATACTCTAGATGCATGCTGGATAGCGGTCGATGAGTGGAGTAATAGTAGTAGATGCAGGCAGGAGTCCGTCTACTTGTCTCGGACGTGATGCCTATATACATGATCATACCTAGATATTCTCATAACTATGCTCAATTCTGTCAATTGCTCTACAGTAATTTGTTCACGCACCGTAGAATACTTATGCTCTCGAGAGAAGCCACTAGTGAAACCTATGGCCCCCGGGTCTATCTTCATCATATTAATCTCCTACTACTTAGTTATTTCCTTTGCTATTTACTTTGCCTTTATTTTACTTTGCATCTTTATCATAAAAATACCAAAAATATTATCTTATTATATCTATCAGATCTCACTCTCGTAAGTGGCCTTATAGGGATTGACAACCCCTATTTGCATTGGTTGCGAGGATTTATTTGTTTTGTGCAGGTACGAGGGACTCGCGCGTAGCCTCCTACTAGATTGATACCTTGGTTCTCGAAAACTAAGGGAAATACTTACGCTACTTTGCTGCATCATCCCTTCCTCTTCAGGGAAAACCGACGCAGTGCTCAAGAGGTAGCAAGAAGGATTTCTGGCGCCGTTGCCGGGGAGGTCTACGCAAAAGTCAACATACCAAGTACCCATCACATACCCTTATCTCCCGCATTACATTATTTGTCATTTGCCTCTCGTTTTCCTCTCCCCCACTTCACCCTTGCTGTTTTATTTGCCCTCTGTCTCTCTATCCTCCCTCTCTTTCTCTATTTGCCTCTTTTTGCCCGTTTGCTTTTTGTTTGCTAGTGTGTTAGTTTGCTTGCTCGTCACGATGGCTCAAGATAATACTAAATTATGTGACTTCACCAATACCAACAACAATGATTTTATTAGCACTCCGATTGTCCTCTTACCGATGCTAAATCTTGTGAAATTAATACTGCTTTGCTGAATCTTGTCATGAAAGATCCGTTTTCAGGCATTCCTAGTGAAGATGCTACTACCCATCTAAATAGCTTCGTTGATTTGTGTGACATGCAAAAGAAGAAAGATATGGATAGTGATATTGTTAAATTGAAACTATTTCCTTTTTTGCTTAGAGATCGTGCTAAAGCTTAGTTTTCGTATTTGCCTAAAAATAGTATTAATTCATGGAATAAGTGCAAAGATGCTTTTATCTCTAAGTATTTTCCTCCCGCTAAGATCATCTCTCTTAGAAACGATATTATGAACTTTAAGCAACTTGATCATGAACATGTTGCGCAAGCTTGGGAGAGAATGAAATTAATGATACGTAATTGCCCTACTCATGGTTTAAATTTATGGATGATTGTTCAGAATTTTTATGTCGGATTGAATTTTACTTCTAGAAATCTTTTAGATTCAGCCGCGGGAGGCACTTTTATGGAAATCACTTTAGGAGAGGCTACTAAACTCCTAGATAATATTATGGTTAATTATTCTCAATGGCATACTGAAAGATCTACTAATAAAAAGGTGCATGCGACAGAAGAAATTAATGTTTTGAGTGGAAAGATGGATGAACTCATGAAATTATTTGCTAATAAGAGTGTTTCTTCTGATCCTAATGATATGCCCTTGTCTACTTTGATTGATAACAATAATGAATCTATGGATGTGAATTTTGTTGGTAGGAACAATTTTGGTAACAATGCGTATAGAGGAAATTTCAACCCTAGGCCTTATCCTAGTAATCCCTCTAATAATTATGGTAATTCCTACAACAATTCTTATGGAAATTATAATAAGATGCCCTCTTATTTTGAATCTAATATTAAAGAATTTATTACTTCGCAAAAGAATTTTAATGCTATGATTGAAGAAAAATTGCTTAAGATTGATGATTTGGCTAGGAACGTTGATAGAATTTCTCTTGATGTTGATTCTTTGAAACTTAGATCTATTCCACCTAAGCATGATATCAATGAGTCTCTCAAAGCCATGAGAATTTCCATTAATGAGTGCAAAGAAAGAACCGCTAGGATGCGTGCTAAGAAAGATGCCTTTATAAGAGCATGTTCTTCTAATTGCTATGAAAATAAAGATGAAGATCTAAAAGTTATTGATGTGTCCCCTATTAAATCTTTGTTTTGCAATATGAATCTTAATAATGATGGACTGAATATGATCCACCTTTACCTAGAAGGCGTTCTAAGAATTCAGAATTTGTTGATCTTGATGCTAAATTTGATAAAGGTGGGATTGAAGAAATTAAAACCCTAGATGTTGCTAAACCCACCATTATGGATTTCAAGGAATTTAACTATGAAAATTGCTCTTTGATTGATTGTATTTCCTTGTTGCAATCCGTGCTAAATTCTCCTCATGCTTATAGTCAAAATAAAGCGTTTACTAAACATATCGTTGATGCCTTGATGCAATCTTATGAAGAAAAACTTGAATTGGAAGTTTCTATCCCTAGAAAACTTTATGATGAGTGGGAACCAACTATTAAAATTAAAATTAAAGATCATGAATGCTATGCTTTATGTGATTTGGGTGCTAGTGTTTCCATGATTCCAAAGACTTTGTGTGATTTGTTAGGTTTCCGTGATTTTGATGATTGCTCTCTAAACTTGCACCTTGCGGATTCCACTATTAAGAAACCTATGGGAAGAATTAATGATGTTCTTATTGTTGCAAATAGTAATTATGTGCCCGTAGATTTTATTGTTCTTGACATAGATTGCAATCCTTCATGTCCTATTATTCTTGGTAGACCTTTCCTTAGAACGATTGGTGCAATTATTGATATGAAGGAAGGAAATATTAGATTCCAATTTCCATTAAGGAAAGGCACGGAACACTTTCCTAGAAATAAAATAAAATTACCTTATGAATCTATTATGAGAGCCATTTATGGATTGCCTACCAAAGATGGCAATACCTAGATCTATTCTTGCTTGTTATGCCTAGCTAGGGGCGTTAAACGATAGCGCTTGTTGGAAGGCAACCCAATTTTATTTTCAGTACTTGATTTTTTCTCCTGTTTAGTAATAAATAATTTATATAGCCTCTGTTTTGGTTGTGTTTTTGTGTTTAATTAGTGTTTGTGCCAAGTAGAACCGTTGGGAAGACTTGGGGAAAGTCTTGTTGAACTTGCTGTAAAAAACAGAAACTTTAGCGCTCATGAGAACTGCTATCATTTTTATTTGGAAAGTGCTATTTAGTTAATTATTTTTGCAGATGATTAATATATAAATTCCTCACGTCCAGAAATTTATTTTAGAATTTTTGGGTCCAGATCTTGCGCCAGCTACAGATTACTACAGACTGTTATGTTTTTGACAGATTCTGTTTTTCGTGTGTTGTTTGCTTATTTTGATGAATCTATGGCTAGTAAAATAGTTTATAAACCATAGAGAAGTTGGAATACAGTAGGTATAACACCAATATAAATAAAGAATGAGTTCATTACAGTATCTTGAAGTGGTCTTTTATTTTCTTTCGCTAACGGAGCTCACGAGATTTTCTACTTTAAGTTTTGTGTTGTGAAGTTTTCAAGTTTTGGGTAAAGATTTGATGGATTATGGAACAAGGAGTGGCAAGAGACTAAGCTTGGGGATGCCCATGGCACCCCCAAGATAATCTAAGGACACCTAAAAGCCAAAGCTTGGGGATGCCCCGGAAGGCATCCCCTCTTTCGTCTACTTCTATCGGTAACTTTACTTGGAGCTATAATTTTATTCGCCACATGATATGTGTTTTGCTTGGAGCGTCTTGTATGATTTGAGTCTTTGCTTGTTAGTCAACCACAATCATCCTTGCTGTACACACCTTTTTAGAGAGCCATACATGATTTGGAATTTGTTACAATACTCTATGTGCTTCGCTTATATCTTTTGAGTTATATAGTTTTGCTCTAGTACTTCACTTATATCTTTTAGAGCACGGTGGTGGATTTGTTTTATAGAAACTATTGATCTCTCATGCTTCACTTAGATTATTTTGAGAGTCTTAATAGCATGGTAATTTGCTTAAAATCCTAATATGCTAGGTGTTCAAGATTAGTAAAATTTTCTTAAGAGTGTTTTGAATACTAAGAGAAGTTTGATGCTTGATGATTGTTTTGAGATATGGAGGTAATAATGTCAAAGTCGTGCTAGTTGAGTAGTTGTGAAATTGAAAAATTCTTGTGTTGAAGTTTGCAAGTCCCGTAGCATGCACGTATGGTAAACGTTATGCAACAAATTTGAAACATGAGGTGTTATTTGATTGTCTTCCTTATGAGTGGCGGTCGGGGACAAGCGATGGTCTTTTCCTACCAATCTATCCCCCTAGGAGCATGCGCGTAGTACCGAGGTTTTTGATGACTTGTAGATTTTTGCAATAAGTATGTGAGTTCTTTATGACTAATGTTGAGTCCATGGATTATATGCACTCTCACCCTTCCATCCTTGCTAGCCTCTTCGGTAATGTGCATTGCCCTTTCTCACATTGAGAGTTGGCGCAAACTTCGCCGGTGCATCCAAACCCCGTGATATGATACGCTCTTTCACACATAAACCTCCTTATATCTTCCTCAAAACAGCCACCATACCTACCTATTATGGCATTTCCATAGCCATTCCGAGATATATTGCGATGCAACTTTCCATCATTCCGTTCATCATGACACATTCATTATTGTCATATTGCTTAGCATGATCATGTAGTTGACATAGTATTTGTGGCAAGGCCACCATTCATAATTCTTTCATACATGTCACTCTTGGTCCATTGCATATCCTGGTACACCGCCGGAGGCATTCATACAGAGTCATCTTTTGTTCTAGTATCGAGTTGTAATCATTGAGTTGTAAATAAATAGAAGTGTGATGATCATCATTTTCTAGAGCATTGTCCCAAGTGAGGAATAAAAAAAAGAGAAAGGCCATATAAAAAAGAGAAGGCCCAAAAAAGGGGAGAAAGGCCATAAAAAAGAGAAGGCCCAAAAAATGAGAGAAAAAGAGAGAAGGGACAATGTTACTATCCTTTGCCACACTTGTGCTTCAAAGTAGCACCACCATCTTCATGATAGAGAGTCTCTTGTTTTGTCACTTTCATATACTAGTGGGAATTTTTCATTATAGAACTTGGCTTGTATATTCCAACAATGGGCCTCCTCAAGTGCCCTAGGTCTTAGTGAGCAAGCAAGTTGGATGCACACCCACTAGTTTCTTTTGTTGGGCTTTCATACATTTATAGCTCTAGTGCATCCGTTGCATGGCAATCCCTACTGCTTGCATTAACATCAATCGGTGGGCATCTCCATAGCCCATTGATTAGCCTTGTTGATGTGAGACTTTCTCCTTTTTTGTCTTCTCCACATAACCCCCCTCATTATATTCTATTCCACCCATAGTGTTATGTCCATGGCTCGCGCTCATATATTACGTGAAAGTTTATAGGTTTGAGATTACTAAAGTATGAAACAATTGCTTGGCTTGTCATCGGGGTTGTGCATGATGAGAGCATTCTTGTGTGACGAAAATGAAACATGACTAAACCATATGATTTTGTAGGGATGAACTTTCGTTGGCCATGTTATTTTGAGAAGACATAATTGCTTAGTTAGTATGCTTGAAGTATTATTATTTTTATGTCAATATGAACTTTTGTCTTGAATCTTTCGGATTTGAATATTCATACCACAATTAAGAATAATTACATTAAAATTATGCCAAGTAGCACTCCACATCAAAAATTCTGTTTTTATCATTTACCTACTCGAGGACGAGAAGGAATTAAGCTTGGGGATGCTTGATACGTCTCCAACGTATCTATAATTTTTGATTGCTCCATGCTATATTATCTACTGTTTCGGACATTATTGGGCTTTATTATCCACTTTTATATTATTTTCGGGACTAACCTATTAACCGGAGGTCCAACCCAGAATTGTTGTTTTTTGCCTGTTTCAGGGTTTCGAAGAAAAGGAATATCAAACGGAGTCCAAACGAAATGAAACCTTCGGGAACGTGATTTTCTCAACGAACAAGACCCGGGAGACTTGGACCCTACATCAAGAAAGGAAACAGGAGCCCACGAGGTAGGGGGGCGCGCCTACCCCCCCTCCCCCCAGGCGCGCCCTCCACCCTCATGGCCCCCCTGTTGCTCCACCGACGTACTCCTTCCTCCTATATATACCTATGTACCCCCAAACGATCAGATACGGAGCCAAAACCCTAATTCCACCGCCATAACTTTCTGTATCCACGAGATCCCATCTTGGGGCCTGTTCCGGAGCTCCGCCGGAGGGGGCATCGATCACGGAGGGCTTCTACATCAACACCATAGCCCCTCCGATGAAGTGTGAGTAGTTTACCTCAGACCTATGGGTCCATAGTTAGTAGCTAGATGGCTTCTTCTCTCTTTTTGGATCTCAATACAATGTTCTCCCCCTCTCTTGTGGAGAACTATTCGATGTAATCTTCTTTTTGCGGTGTGTTTGTTGAGACCGATGAATTGTGGGTTTATGATCAAGTCTATCTATGAATAATATTTGAATCTTCTCTGAATTCTTTTATGTATGATTGGTCATCTTTGCAAGTCTCTTTGAATTATCAGTTTGGTTTGGCCTACTAGATTGATCTTTCTTGCAATGGGAGAAGTGCTTAGCTTTGGGTTCAATCTTGTGGTGTCCTTTCCCAGTGACAGTAGGGGCAGCAACGCACGTATTGTATTGTTGCCATCGAGGATAACAAGATGGGGTTTTCTTCATATTGCATGAGTCTATCCCTCTACATCATGTCATCTTGCTTAAGGCATTACTTTGTTTTTAACTTAATACTCTAGATGCATGCTGGATAGCGGTCGATGAGTGGAGTAATAGTAGTAGATGCAGGCAGGAGTCGTTCTACTTGTCTCGGACGTGATTCCTATATACATGATCATACCTAGATATTCTCATAACTATGCTCAATTCTATCAATTACTCAACAGTAATTTGTTCACCCACCGTAGAATACTTATGCTCTCGAGAGAAGCCACTAGTGAAACCTATGGCCCCCGGGTCTATCTTCATCATATTAATCTCCTACTACTTAGTTATTTCCTTTGCTATTTACTTTGCCTTTATTTTACTTTGCATCTTTATCATAAAAATACCAAAAATATTATCTTATCGTATCTATCAGATCTCACTCTCGTAAGTGGCCTTATAGAGATTGACAACCCCTATTTGCGTTGGTTGTGAGGATTTATTTGTTTTGTGCAGGTACGAGGGACTCGCGTGTAGCCTCCTACTGGATTGATACCTTGGTTCTCAAAAACTAAGGGAAATACTTACGCTACTTTGCTGCATCATCCCTTCCTCTTCGGGGAAAACCAACGCTGTGCTCAAGAGGTAGCATGGGGTGGCGATGCGTGCGCTGAGGCGCAGCCAGCCGTGGGAGGCGGAAGCAGGCGGCCCCGTTGGCGCTGGTTTGGTTTTGGCGGCTGGAGGAAGATAGGACTGAAGAAACATGACAGACTATAAAAGCAGCAGGAGTACTTACCAACCTTAACTGAAACCAGCAGGGGCACTTAACAACCAAAGCTGAAAGCAGTATGAGTACTTATACAGGTTCAACCGTACAAAGCACGCCTCGAACAGTGCTACTTTGCCTACAGTTAACCAAGGGTGAGGCCGCCAAGCCCCAGGACAAGGCCCAGGCGCCACCCCGCGCATCCACAACCTTCTGAAAGCGGCTTCATCTCGCAACGTGGTCAATAAACAGGATATTCGCTTTAGAGCCATGGAAAAGCATGAACATAATCTTCTGTCCTATTCTCCAAGATGGATGGGCCTTCATTATTTGAGACCACCCATGAATAAGTATCTTTTCACCTCCAAGGGGAATTGATTAGGTCGACATAAACATCATGTTGTGACCAAGCGCAAGTCTGACCCGACCATGGTCAGGCATCTGTATAGGAACAATAGAACTCGGCAGTTCCTGTTTCAAGAAGATCACACCTGTAAAACTGTGTATAAGCAATAGTTTATGAACAACATATATAACAGAAAACAACTCGTACCATAAGTTTCTCGACACAGTTGGACCTGTTCAACGAGTGCAACAGTGGCACACATATCCCACGTGGCCTTCCACCATTGAAACGCCCCACAAGGACCTCAAGACTATCAATAAAGTGTAGGAACTTGTGGATGTCGATCTAGTCAACTTTAGTGCCATTAGTAACAGCCGAGTTATTACAGAGTAACAAACGAGCAGACTGCTTAACTCTGAAAAAACCTACACGTGCCACCAATTATAAGAAAATATTAGTTAGAAGTAGCATCTTCGTGAGATATTCGTTGCTACTTCTAAAGTTAAATTGTGATTAGTTAGACAGAATAGGTGGATTAAGAAGTAATCGAGGCAACAAGAAAGAACCAGATACAAAACTAACATGGATGAACAATTGGAACGACGTAGGGGTGGAAGATCGCAGTGAAGATGAGACCAGGTTCTGCTATTTCCATCAACATTCGTGCACCAACTTTCAGTCCGTAACACTTGAGAAAGTTTATCCAAGTTCAGCCATAAAAAAGCAGCGATCTTCTTGGTTCATGAACCCAACTCGAAAGTTATATCCATGGCTTGTCTTCACTGTGACCATTAAACTAGTGTATTCAGTTATGGCAAGGCCGAGCATCTTGAGTACATGTGTTCTGGCAGAGCAAATAATACACTGCAGGAAAAATAATATGAGAACACAACATGTTCAAAAAAAACCCACCCTCCCGGATAGAAAAGAGGATTCTAGGAACATACTGTGCGCGTTTCAAAATGCTGTGTTAGGATGAGAAGGAACAAGTGTGGCGTCTCGCCGAGGGCGCAGAAACCTATAGGGTACTCGCACTTTGGGAACTGCAAATGAAACACACTAGATTCAGTAGGAAGAAAAATGCATCAATGGCGGCGGCTGCCATCCTAGCATTACCTGCGACAAAGGAACTTGGATTTATCGGGGATGGATGAAGAATTCGTACCTGGTTCTCCATGAGAAAACCCTATGCAATCGCGGAGAGGGGGTTTTATCTGAACAAGCAGACGAGGGAGAAGGGGATTCAGGCCCAGTGAAATATTGCCGCTTCGTCCGTCCAGCTTACTGCTAAAGCTGGAAAGGGGGGGGGTTGTGATTTGACGGCTCATTGGGCATTACTGCGGCGCTACGACTGGGGTGTGTCTACCGTGAAGTTGTGCACTCTAATTTGTGCATTTTGCACGTGGACCCCATTGCCGGTTACCCCACATATCAGCGAAAGGAAGTAGAAAGACAGGAGTAACTAGTTACACATAAATATATTTTTTGACAAAGAGATACTCCCTCTGTAAAGAAATATACAAATCTTTTATATCACAGGCTCACCTTGCTGAGAAATATACTCCCTCTACAACGCACGGGCATTATGGGGGTTCAGCTTTTTTATGGGGGTTCAGCTGAGAATATAATACTCAGATAGGCTCACGGTTCTGGACTTTGGGCCGCAGGCCGACCCTGCATGTTTGGAGGCCCATGTGTTCTACCTCAGCACTTTTCATATTGCAAGCGATCAGTACGACACTAGTTTTAGATGTTGTCGCAAGGCGAATACACAAAATTGAATAAAGCACGACAACTGTTGGAATGAAATCGAACGACAGTTCCTAACCAGCAATCAGAGTTGCAATTCTATCAATGATATACCATGTGATAAATAATACTGTCGTACTACTTATACACACAGGACACTTGTTTCACCATGCCAGATTATTACATCAAAATCTCTCGGAGGATAGATCAGTTCGGCAGTTGCGTGCTGCTACTGAAGAATTTCAAAGTTGATTTGGACCAGCTCTCCTTGCCGAGAAAGTTCGATTTTGACATCATCCCCTACCGCAAGATATGATTTAGATTTTAACCTTGACCATCCTTTAGCATCAATCATCATGCGACCATCCTTTGTACTTACGGTATATTGAGCAGGTTCATTCACACCAAGGCTGCGCATGGTAAGAGAAACTTGGCCGCGGTCGCCCGGATTGTTGAACGACTCCCTCGTTGCTCTAGGAATTCTCTGTTTGCAAACAAGAAGACATACCCAAACAGTTAGATCAACACAGTGAATCATGTGAAACAACATGGAAAGAAAAAAGAACGAAGCACTTGGGCGGCCAATGCTTACCAAGAAGGTGGACATGTCGGTTTTTGTAAGGACTTTGGTATATGAAGTGCGAACTGCAGCCCAGTCTATTGCTGGTGCAACTGCACGGGCCGGAGCAGATGCAAGTGCAAGTGTTGGTGCAGGTGCTGAAGCCGCTGCTGCTGCCGGAGATGGTGCTCCTTGTAGAGTTGGTGCCGGTGTCGGAGCAGGTGCCGGTGTCGATGCCCAATCCTCGGGTAGATCAGACTGATCTGCTGACGCGGTCGGTGCCCAATCCTCAGTTGGATCAGACTGAGCTGCTGCCGCTGTCAGTGCTAGAGCAACTGCCGGTGCTTGATTTGTGCGAGACAGCGGCGATCGTGTCTGGTCTGCTATGATCAGCTTTCTAACTTGACTAGGATCCATGACTGTGATCCAGTTTTTTCTTCATTTCTTTTAAACGCGAGAAGGACTAATTGTGGCATTTTTGTTAAACCAAACTGCAGTTCATCATAGGGATTCAGCTTGTACTGAGACATCAAACTGATCCAATTTTTTCCAGTAATATAAGTGATGGACAGTGCCTTCGTCACTGACACGACATAAGAAGTGAAACCTGCAAAAATAGCCATCGTAGAGCAAACCAAACGGTTTATTCTATGATGAATGTCACATGGCAAAACCTACATCGTAAAATTGCAGGAAAAGAAAGAAAACATGACATTAAATCAATAAGATTTAGACAGTAAATCAATAAGATTTACTTGATGTGACACGAGTGAATCCTTACCAGTAAATCACTATGTTGAAGTACTAAACAGAAGATTGATCGTCCAACTACGCGTGGCATGCAGGGGCCCTGCCTACTCCCACAAGCAGGACAGTCCAAAGGTCGTGACAAATCATATGGACCGAACATCCATGGGACTGGAAATCCTGGTGGGTGCGATAAACCCTGCAATGCATATAGATATTGTAGTGTAACCATAATTGATAAACCGTCCTCACAAAAAATATGATCTGGATACTTCAAAATATACAAACTGAATTGAGTGGACAGACAACATACACCGTTCTCAGGACTAACCACACACCAAAAGCGGCAGTACTAATAAACAATACATGGTTCACAAACACAAATCAAGTACTGAACAATAGTACTTACTACAGACAAGCAAAGTTGCACTAACTAAACTCTGCAGACTATTTCTTGCCACCGACCTACGGGATGAACCCCACATAACTGACTAGGCCATGGACTTCGTGTGAGATGTCTACATGCACCATCACCATCTTGTCAACCTTGGAGAACCTAACAGAGTGGTCTTTCCAGTCATAAACATGATGATGACGACAGGCCGCATCAGATTTGTTGGGAAGCTTTACAAGAACCACACCCTTCGTAATTGAAGGCACAGCCAGGAAATTGTTGTGGTCAAGTACATCCTCGAGAACACGCCTGACAACAATGCTACAGGAAAACACTAGTTTAGGACACGTGGTGACAAGGACACAGCAGCTGGATAGTTCAGCAGTAGAACTCATCATCAGGTCTTACAGTTCACACGGCATGACTTTGAGAACTTCATCTCCACCGCGGACCTGGTTCTAATTCAAACAGAAACCATATTTTATTACTACCTCCATTCAGAAATATAAGATGATTTTTGATATTATACTCCATATATGGCTACATATACGCACAGAAATGAGTGAACAAAGAGACTAGAACATGTCTTCAAAGGCATGAGAGCAGAGGGATTACATGCAATATCCATAACACAAGTTACTGAGGCAAATATACCCTCTTAAAAGGTAGCATTGATGTTCATAAAGTACTCCCTTCGTTCGAAAATTATTGTCTTAGATTTGTCTAGATACAGATGTATCAAGTCACATTTTAGTATTAGATACATCCGTATCTAGACAAATCTAAGACAAGAAATTTGGGACAGAGGGAGTAGTTGAAAGTAATCTATAAGAAATCAGTGTCAACCTCTCGCATGTTTTGGCCAAAAGAGGAATTTAGAACCGTCATTTGGCACACTAAAATCACATGAAAGATCACCCAGAAAGTTGTACTACCAGTACTAGTACTGCGTGTTAGATGAAAAAACACGATCAAGATCGTGAAAAAGATCGTCAGCAAGAGACATTACCTAGACTTGCTTAATGAGGGATCTCGGAGAGGGGGGCTTAGACAGGGCGATGGCTTTGAGCTTGTCTGCGGTAGTCTCGGCGGGGTGCTTGCGCTTCTTCGTACCATGAGCCTCGACGGTTTTGGCCAGAGCCATAGACATCACGTGGGCCGGTGCTCCGGCGTCCATCCAAGAGAGGAATCTGAGATAGAAGAGTGAAAGGAGGAACAAGATGAGGGAGAAGCAAAGTGAGTGGAGGTTTTCTTCAAGAGAGGAAGCTGAGAGAGAAGAGTGAAATGATGGTTGCTTCGTCCGTCCAACTTACTGTTGGAAAGGAGGGGGGTTTTGTGATTTGACGGCTCATTGGGCATTACTGCGGCGGTTCAATCGGGGTAGTCTACCGTCACTCTACTATGGAGTAATTTAGTGCATGGCTGGTGGACCCAGGTGCTGGTTATCCCACACGTCGGTGAAAGTGAGTAATTTAGTGCATGGCTGGAGGAGGATCCGCACGGTAGAGCGTGTCCACTGTTTTTCTAAAGAAAAAAATGATTACAGCAAGCGTTTCCACTCTTACGACGGAGGAGTGCGAAACACGACAGCCACTTGAACATACACAGTGCTCCTACTACTAGGCATGTGCAGTGGTTCATACGTCAGTACTACACATTCTTGTTGCTAGTGTAGTAAGATATGACGATAACAAATGATGTTGTGCACATGCCAACTACTCCTGTATGTAACATAGTACCGCTTTTTCGACTGTCCGGTCGAGAATGAACGGTGAGATCAATGTTAACAGAACTAGGTCCACAGCGCACGGAGAGTACGATGCTACAGTACTCCATGAAACATGAACCATATGAAGCACGAATAGTGTTAGGCAGGGTGTATGAAGGGTGCACGGGATGGGAGCAAAAGTTCCCTTCTCGACCCACTTTTGGGTGTTTGGCAGAGTGCATGAAGGGTGCATGAGTCCACACTAGTAGGTTGACAAAAATACACGAAGAGGAAACAACTATATTGAGATGAGAATGCAACCAAACACACCCACCCGCTTTGTGCTACAGTGACTGATCTGCACCATCTGAGTTTGATCCAACGGTCATGTTGCACCGAGACATGGACATGCCCATGCAGAGGGCGCCTAAACACCACCGAAGTCCCTCTGCTTCTCGAGGCGCATGACGTTGGTGATGCAGGGTGCAACCGCCCGCAGAGCCCGCTCCCGGTCGACGGGAGCCAGTGTCAGGCTCCTCACCTCGGACTCCGTGATCTGCTGCGCCGCCATGGCACCAGGTAGAAGCAATGGGGAGAGGAAGCAAAGGGGGCGAAATGGCTGAAATGCAATGCAATCTACGGGAAGGCGGAGGGACTGGGGAATCTTTTGG
Organism: Triticum urartu; assembly: GCF_003073215.2. Classification (NCBI taxonomy): domain Eukaryota; kingdom Viridiplantae; phylum Streptophyta; class Magnoliopsida; order Poales; family Poaceae; genus Triticum; species Triticum urartu. The sequence goes on along the minus strand of NC_053024.1, from coordinate 439,368,566 downwards.
TTTTCATCACGGTAAAACACCAGTCGACGACTTCTCACATCAGGGAGCAGTGGGTTTTTACAGGCGGAGTCATCGTGACTAATTGCTGCCGCGCCTGCTCCCATCAATCAAAAAATTAAAAATCCTGCCGCACCCAAACACCAGAGCAACGCCGGGGTGGATATTTAAATTTACCTGCCGGCAAGTAGATAAAAAAGGGGTGAAAAAACAAATGTGGCGGCGGCCTAGCTAATCGGTCGAACTAGCCCAACTAGCTAGCCATCGTGCTTCACTGATGTACTCGGCGGGAAAGGTGGTCTTTCATGATTTGACGACTCATTTACTTGCTTCGGCGCTACGACCGAGGAGGACCCAGAAAACGCGCGGTAGGGCGTCCCACGTCAGGAAGAATATATGCGGGCACCACCCGGGAGGACCCCGAAACCGCGCGGTAGGGTGTGCCATCTCTCGGCACGGAGTAAAAATGTGCGTGTAAAAATATATTGTATCAGACATAGTACCTATGGTTCGACCTCGTGACCCAGCCAGTCGGTCAAAAACACCCCACTAGCCACACAACTTCATCATGCAAACGTGGCATGGAGGATAGATGTGGTTAGGCACAACGTCTCTTGTTCTAGGTGATTCTTCTATTTTCCAAGCTTTTTTTAGTTGTAATAACACCACGGCAAGCTAGCGCCGCTCTTCGTGTGTGCCCGTGCAAAGGTTAGACGATGGAGAGAAGAGAGATTGAGATCGCAGACCTGGGACCCACCAGTAAGTGAGACAACTGTCATGCACGTGTTGACGAGGCACTCCCTCTACTCTACTCAACACAAGTACTGTATAAAATCAAGTTATGGGACAAAGCCAACAACCGTTCCTTATTTCAGGCTATCGACTTACGCTTTGTAGTCCAGGTTGCCAGTTCGAATCTCGTCTTTCAGATTTGTTAGTTTTAGGTCCAAATTTGATTAATGACAAGTGGGACCCCCGTGTGTTGTTCCGATATTTCAGTGTAGGATGGTTTTTTTGAACAAACACTTTGCGCGGTTAGACAAGTAACGGCACGAGTTACACGTATTTTGCAAGTTTACGAACAAAAATGATAGCGGCATAGAATATCACATCCACCCTGCAGCTTAGATACTATGGTGATACGAGTTTTTACACCGTTGGAAGTGAGATCCAATGGCTTGGGAGTAGTCTTTGTAATTATGCGCAATTTCCAAACTCTCCAAAGTTTTTTTTGCAAATAAAACATTCAGGCCTCGTGTGTGCCGCTGCATCTTTGATCCAACAGCTCCCCGGTGCTCATATTAGGTGCTCCCCGTAGCTTAATTACCCGCTACGGTGATATGAGCATCTAGGTCGTATGATTAGTGATCAGATGGCACATGCGTAGTACTTGTACTTTCTGCGCATTTCCCGAACTCTATCAGCCGTATATTGCAAAAACATTCAAACCTCCTACTATGGGCCATTAGATCTCAGTGAACTCGTATCACCATAGAATCTACGGTGCGGGAGAACCTCATACTATCCCGTGCGAGAAAACATAAGGTGCTATCACAGCTTGGATGCTACGGTGATACGAGCTTGGAGGTCGTTTGATCTGAGATCTAATGGCATCTGAGCAGTCTTTGTGCCTGTAAGCAGTGGCCGAACTCTTTTGGGGCTTTTCTGCAAAAAAACCATTCGAACCACCGAGGAGGTGTTGGGTCACAAATCCAACGCCTCCGAAGAGCTTGTATCACCAAAGCATCTAAGGTATGGTAGCACATGATATTCTTACATACAGGAGAATATGATGTCCTTCATCTTAGATGCTACGGTGATACGAGCTTCGAGGTCATTGGGTATGGGATCAAAGGGCATCTAAGTAGTTTTTGTACAAATTGTGTGCAATTCTCAAACTCATCAAGGTTTCCTGCAAAAATATTAAGACACATCATGTGAGCTGCTATATCTCAGATCTACAAGCTCCAAGCAACTCGTATCGGCATATAGCATCTAAGGTATGGGGCACATGATATTCTCCCGGGGAGGAGGGGTGGGGGTGCACAACCAATCGGTGGTTGGGAGGGTGGGGACAAATATAATCTAAACAACCCTAAACAGAGCTCCACAGTTTTATCTAAGGTCAAGGGGTTGACCCCCGACAATCATAGCTCCGCCTAAACACAACATTTGCATGTACTATAGTACTAGACTTAATATTCATGTTTCAGTTTCATGTTCATTTTAAATATTGAACTGAGGACCATGGATGTCTTACATTTTACTCCCTTCGTTCCTAAATATTAGTCTTTTTAGAGGCTTCAAATGGACTGGCACATACGGATGTATATAGACATATTTTAGAGTCTAGATTCACTCATTTTGCTCCGTATGTAGTCACTTGTTGAACTCTCTAAAATACTAATATTTAGGAATAGAAGGAGTATTTTTGAATTCGTGTCATACATGCATGGTTTGGAAAAATAGATGCACTATACTTATTGGATTGTTGTTGTGTTCGTGTGTGTGTGTGTGTGTCTCCGTGTGTGTGTGTGTGTGGTCATATGCTTGATACATACAAAGTTCTCTCACCTCTATATTGTTCATCTTTTAAATTTGAATTTTCATTGGAAAACTTACTAGGGATACCATGAAATGTGAAATCCACGTTGAGATCATATATCACAAACTCACTCTAATTCAACAACTCGTCATAAATCAATTACCACGTTGAGATTAGTATTTGCAAGGAAAATACGGGTATTGTAATACACATAGATTCGTTCGGCAATTTAAAAGCTTCCTTTCATATTCTCGAATGGTAGGACCCAATGGCGTACCAGCCAGACCTTGGCTCGTGTTGATCCTAAAAAAACCGGGCTCGTGTCCTTCGGTGGCGTGCGTGGTATGCACATTAGGCAACCCCAACCAGTCGAGCCTCAGCATTTCAAGTCGAAATATCTGGCGGCCAGAATTCCAGCCCTAGGAAATTCCCCTCATGTCCCCGGTCCATAATGACTACCGATGAACAACAGAGGGATACTTTAGTAACTAGACAATGTTACCTACCGTGCCGAGCACGGTTCAATTCCCTCGGTCGCCGCTCGTCAAGGTCACCCGTCAACTACATTGCCTACTACTACTACTACTACTACAACTACTACTACTACTACTACTACTACTACTACTACTACTACTACTACTACTACTACTACTACTACTACTACTACTACTACTACTACACCAGGATGAGCACGAAATTGAGCCCGTTTGTTCGTGCATAGTACTTGAGTTAATATATCAGGCAATGCACTAGTACGGAGCGATTATCCTTTTACTCTGCATATATAACTTGTCTGAAGTCTAACTAAGCAAAATGTTTGACCAAATCCTTTCTTAAGAAATACAACAGGACAGATGTACGGCTTGAAAATTTATTGCATGATGCAGGTTATGATATTGTTCCGAATCCTGGATCTTAAATTTCAGAAAATCCAAAAGTGAGCATAAATTCTTGAAACTAAGCATGGTCACGTGATATGGCACAAATATTACTTCGTAAGTTTTTTCTTCAATTTGAGACAAGCTGCTTATGACAAGTTGCACAAATGAAGAGCCAAGGTATTTTGGAACAAAGACCTGTCACGTTAAGGCGAACGCTTTCACTATTGAAACCATGGGCGTTTACGTGCCGCCACGAGTCCCCACTTCTCATCGGCATGTACCGTCCGAGCAAGCGTGTGAGTCGACGGGAGGCGTGCGAGCAGACCGCTGCGCCGGTTGTCAGGGAGGCGTGCGAGCAGACCGCTGTGCAGGCTCATCGGGAGGCGAGCCCTTTGACCAGGCTCCATCGCCCACCGTCGTCCCAACTGCTCCCACTTTTAATGTCGCCGGCGCCGCAGTTTAAAATCAACCCCGCACTACCCGGTATCGCTACAATCCTCTCTCTTCCTCTCCGATTCTCCTGTTGTCTACCTCCAACTAGCCTGACCTAAACGTATGCCATGCCGCATCATGATGGTCTGCCCTTAGTGTTCCAGTTTCCTGAGGAAGACACCCAGCCGGAGTCTCAAGACCATAAGGCGCTTTGGGACGAGCTTGAACTGGCCTTGCGGGAAGACACCGCGCCTGTCCCCGCTCCCGTTCCGGCTCCCGTCGCCCCGACTGTGCCAGCGCCCATCCCCGTGGCATTGATGGGCTGGGAGCCGCACATTGTCGCCGAGCTTGATCCCACGAGGTTCCACGAGGTCCCCGCCGACTTTCACGCGCCCGTGCACCTGCCAGCGCATGCGCCTGCGCGTGCACTGACGCGCACGCCCATGCCGGTGCCCGTGCACTTGCCAGCGCATGCGCCTGTGTGTGCCTTGATGTGCGCGCCCGTGCCGGTGCCTGTGCCTGTGCACATGAATGTCTCCGCCACGCCGTTGACAGCGCCTGTCCCCGCGCGGGTGCCAGTGCCCCCCTCAGCGGCATGGATAGCCGCCGTCGACCACTTCCTTGCACCAACCTAGTCGCCTCCTCCCGCCAGTTGACTCGCTCCGAAGTCCAGAACATTTTGGCCTTCCTTGAAGCTAGGCCAACGTCCAGGAGTACGCCAACAATGGCGCAAGACGCCGCCGTTGCCGTCGGTCTATGGCCCGACGATACACAGAGCACGGCAGAGGAGCCTCTTCCCACCGCGAGACGCCCCCACCGCCGCCGCGTAATCTAAATTTGCCATGAAAAATGTTCGTATTGCCATGCTTAAATCCGAACGTTTATCATTTCCATTTATTTTATATCAATCGTCGTATAATTTAAAGTCGGAGTCAGACTGAATGAAATGTATGGTTTGATCGATTGAATGTTCTGCTAGAGCCGTATCAAATTAAATATAAAACGTCATCAAGCCACATGTATTCCTTGTCATCCAACGACCTAGACTGCTTCAATGTCGAGCGCTCATCACATTTAGCGTGCAGTTAATTTCATGCCAAAAATAGTGCTAATCACATGACAACACGCAAATAATATCCTAGTAGTTAATATCCCCATGCACTTAATATACTTCCAAATTAACGTGCATTGCACGTACACACTGACTAGTGCTGCTAGTACGTGAAACTGGTGCCGTGACTTGTGAACGCGTCTAGGTATGGTCAACGAAAACATCGCCCGCGAGTTCTTCCTGTTTGCCCGTGCGCCTAAACGCAGAAGGGGAGGAGAGAGAGAGAGAACACATGGAACCCACCAGTAAGTGAAGGCGAGTAGTACTAAAAATAATATTACATGTTATCCATTAATTTGGCTGTGGTAATATAAAAACATTATGTGAACAAAGGGGGTACAACAAACATTGCTATTCTACGTATGTTGCCTATTGACGTGCGGCTTGAAGGCCCGGTCACATGTTCGATCCTTGTCCTTTATTTTTTAATTTGTACATGGGTCCAAATTTGTTTCATGACATGTGGGCCCCTCGCTGTGTAGTTTGTAGCACTTTAATTTGTGGGTTGAAATTTTTTCCATTCCAAGTGGACTATCGGTGTGTAGTTTTGTAGCTTATTTATAATAATTAAAGAGAACAACATAGTTTTTTCAATAATTCCATGGTGCGACATTGAAGGCGAGAAAGGACGTGTGAGAGAGCGATGACCGAGCCAGAGGGAAATCAACTAGGGGAGTTGCATGGGTTGCAATGGTGTTTGGAGTAGTTGTGGGCCCAATGCTACGAAAATATAATCTAAACCGACCGGAATAAATGCCTACACAAATTAATCCAAGGTTGGAGTGCCCCTCACAATGTAAATAGCTCCGGCTTTGCGAGGGATGGAGAGGTAGTAGCTTCAACGCGTGGAAGATACAGTGTGAGAAAGCGAGGTCAATCGAGAGACATATAGATAGAGAGACAAAGTGAGTGTGGTCCGACATTCATTGAACAAATATATATGCTCTGGAGAGATATTGTCCGACTGAGCTTTTTGGCAAGGGTGAGGGCTGTAAGATAGAGCTTGAGAGATGATCCAATCACAGACGTGTAGATATATTTTGTGCGTGGGAGGAAGCAAGGTCAACCGATCACATAGGGTCGCCGTGCGATCTAAAGAGTGAGACGGGTTGGAGAGAGTGACCTAGATAGACGATGTGTGTGAGAGAGTATACAATGTGAATAGGTTGAATTGGGCTCAAACATGGTGATATATCGTTTTTGTCCGAGAAAGAGCAAGGTCAATCGAGACATACAGAGAGAGAGAGAGATTGAGTGAGCGTGGCCCACCATGAGGTCGAAAGAGTGGCGGCGGCTTGGATGGACTGACCTAGATAGACAATCTGCATGAGAGAGTATAGAGTGTGTCGATCGAGGCCTAAACAGGGAGATATATCATTTGTGTGTGAAAGAAAACGAGGTTAAACGAGACTCAGATAAAGAGAGCGAGATTGAGCGAGTGTGGCCTGCCGTGCGGAAGAAAGAGTGAGACAGTCTCGAGGGAGTGACCTAGATATACAACGTGCGTGCGTGCGCACGAGAGGTTGGGGGGGCTAGATAGGCAATGCATGTATTTAGCGCGAGAGGGTGAGAGGGAGAGGGGGGAGAAAGAGCTCGACATGGGGTTCAATGGTGGGTGTGTGAGGTAAATACATTTGGTAATAGAGTGGGAAAGGGGGTTGTGTAGTTGAGAGACCTAGAGATCGAAACATGGAGAGAAAGAATGAACATGTGTTGGAAACCGATAGCTTCCTAAGGTGGTTAGGAGAGGAAGATTGACCGATACAGGAAAGTATGTAGCGTTTGTGCGGGGGGGGGGGGGGGGGCTAAAAACAACATTTGAATGTACATAGTACGAGACTTAATATCGATGTTTCAATTCGGTGTACATTGTAAGATTTGAACCGAGGACCAGGCATACGGGTAATTATTTCGAATTCGTGCCATACTAAGTTTCGAAAAGTTGACATTGACTCAGTTTGTTGTGCTATTTTGTAGGTCGTATGTTTGAATCCATCCAAAAGTTTTCTCACTACCATGGTGTTCATCATATACATATGAATTTGCATTAAAAAGTAGCATGGATACAGTGAAATGCGAAATCCACGTAAGAATTGGAGATCGCTACGTGACACACACTCTAATTCAAATAACTAACTACGTGACACACACTCTAATTCAAATGACTAATTATGTGACACACACACTCTAATCCACGTTAGCGTGGTACCGTTTCGATTTTTTTTCAAATAACTCCTCATTAATTAATTTATAGTACTCCCTATGTTCACTTTTACAAGACCTTGAAGACATTTCAGACAATGTGCAAAACAGTTCATTTTAAGTTGTTTGAAACGACTTACAAAAGTGAATGGATGGAGTATCTCGTTTCGAATGACTAATTATTGCAAGGAAAACACGGGCATGGTAATACATACAGATTCGTTTGCAAATGAAAGAAGATTCGTTTGCATTCTCAAATGTAGGCGCACCAGGCAGACCAGGGTTGTGTCGGGGTGGACGCTGCTTCGGTGCCTTAAAGGCAACTGCCTTTGGGTCACTGACATGTGGGCCAGCCACATGTTGGGCCCACATGTCATGGACACAAAGGCAGGTGCCTTAAGGCACCAAAGCATAGTCCTGTCGGGGTGGTCGCGTGTGTCCGACGGACGCGTAGCACCCAGCCACCCACCCCCTCCCCCCAAAAGAGGACGACAACAATATAAGTTCGCGCTTCCACATTTCGGATTGAAATATCTAGCGGCCCCAATTCCAGCCCTGCAAAATCTCTCTTCTCCACCGTCCCCTTCCGCGCCCAGATTTTGCTCAAATCCCTAATTCACCGCCAACCCTCGAATCGTCCCTCGTCTTGTCTCTTTCCCCACCGTTACCCACCTCTGTGCCGGACGACAACGACGAAGACGACGGTCGCGCTTCACCACCGCACCGGAGCTACCTCATTTACGCCCTCGTCCACCGCACCGGGTGGTCCACCGACAACGTCGGCCGCCGCAACTGACGTGCCTCACAGACACCAAGTTCCACCGCATCATGTGCTCTTCACCGACGCTGTCTCCCAGTTCATCGGGGCTACTTCACCGAGCACATCGTCGCTCCTCCGCCCCCCGAGGCCGTTGGGGCTTCACCAACGGTCTCGTCCACTGCATCGTAGCGCTCCGCTGCCACTCAAGATCTGCATCCGTGCGCGGCCAGCCAATGCCAGCGCATCACCCTCAACAGCTGTGAAGTGACCCGCACTCTAGCTAGGCGAGCATGCCCAAACGCTGGCCCGAACTAGGTATCCACACATCACTCCCTTGTGCACTGTTCCGACGATGTTTGGATATCCTCTCACTGCTCTCTTAGCTTACATGCCTATGCAACTCTGACTTTAACTCTTATTTCTTCTGGAGATATCATCGGAAACAAGCAAAACCATTTTTTAGCGAAGCATGACGGCGCTACGGGATCTGGTACACATCCTGCACACCCGTATAACCTTGTAAGTATCTGTCCTCTGGTACAACATCAAGGTCGATTCCTCTTATTTGATCAACCATTCGCCGTGTCAAAAATGCAGAGGGGGATGCAAGGAGCACAAGGCCTGCACATCCAAGAAAGTGGTAACATGGACTTGTACATGGAACATCCCAAGCGCAAGCAGAGCTGCAGTGAGCCTGTACAACGAGCTAGCGTAAGTCCCTGCATTTCATTTAATTCGTACTGGCATTCATGTATGATTTGTGTGAAGTGGCTGATCCACGAATTCAAGTTACCAGGGGCAAACATTTAACTTAAAAAAAATGAAGGCACTTGCACTCCGGAAATCAACATAACTTGAGAAATTTGAAGCTACATGCACTTTGAAAACCAGCTAATGATCCAAAGTAGTTCAGATTATAAACACTAAATGATGCAAGCACCAAAAAACACAAAATGCAACATGGTGTACAAGTACTACAAACATGGTCTGTACTTGCTTGAATTATTCGTTCTCTGGCTGAAAATATTGAAGTGTAATTGCACGTATAACCAGTGCGCAAACTGCATATCAATATATCTATCCTGCACAAGTATGCTGATAGTTTCAAACAACAGATTAGAAAAGTATTTATGCTATGTTGTCATGATACGGGGACTTTCTGGTAGATGGCCTCGACGTTTCCTCAAGCTATGAAAATGCACTATAATTTGCTTGTCATCAATGCCTGCAAATCTCTGTCTCTCTCAACATAGTAGATCATCATTAGACACTAAATCCTTCAATGAGTTTGCAAAATGCTTGCATTAGATCCCTCATTAGACACTATATGTTCATCATCAGGAGCATGTAAAATGTTTGCATCAAATCCTTCATTAGCAGTCTGTTCATTAGACACTTCAGGCTCAAGAACAACATGAGCTTGTATGTTTGCACCAGAAACTTGATTAGATACATCAGATTCAGTCAGTTCAGTATTGATTGGGGGAGTTATAAAATAAGTAGAAATTGGTTTCATTTTCTCATAGATTTCCTACATACAAGCAGTTTTACAACATCGTCAAGTTTAACTATTGGCTAGAAATTGAAGAGTTGAATTAGATATAATCAGGGATGTGATGTACCTGCTCGTTGCGCATGCTACTCTTGCAAGCTGCGACTGTCCATTTGCGCAAGCTCGATGCCATGCCTGTGGTGCCGCCGCTGCCTCCCACGCAGGCTACACCCAGGGTTGGATCTTCATCTTCTTGTCCTTCCGTTCGCTTGAAGCCCGGCGACCGCCCTCCAACAAGGGCGCGAGGAAGTGCTGTGTCGGTCCGTCCAACGGCGGCTAGGTTAGGAGCGAACCAGACTGGAGGCTGGAGCGAATGAATTGGGATTTTTCCTGCTGTCGATCGATATGGGAGGCACTCGTTTGAGCCGCGAGCCTGCTATAGGGCCTGCCTTGAACTTATGTTATTGGCCCATCCAAATTGAAAACATTTTTCTTCATTTTTTACATTGCCTGCTCGTGCATTGGGACAAACAAAACAAGTGTGGGCCAACCTGGATGACTCAAACTAGGTGCACACTTTCCAGCCACCTGAGGCGGCCGCCCATACCAGCCCCTATGGTGGCGTCACCCCTTTTTGCGTTTATGATTGGATAGTGAAAAATATTCTAGTGGCGCTTTTGATTTACCCACAGAATGGTTGAATTGCTTGTTTTTATGAACTGAGTTCGCCAATAATGTGAAGGATGCCAGTCTTTTCATCCTATTTGTTGATTGCTTAGATCTCGATATGCCAAAAGTAATCACATGAAATATACAGTAAAAGCCAGTGTGATGTGTTTGGCTACAACTAGTCTGACTACACGTCCTCATATAACATATCAAGGACGCACCATCTTACCAGATTAACCATTCGACTTACCCATGCAATGTGGGAAGAAAGAAGTATTGGGACTGCGTATCAAAGCAATTGATGCCATGGACTCCTTCGTACAACCTTGTAAGCGAAAAAGAAGTTGCAGTGTGCCTGTACAAAGAACTAGCGTAAGTTCAGTTACCTGCTTCTCGGAATTTTATTAGCCACTTATTGCAAAATTGTTCAATTACGTTGCTTGGCTTAATTTAGTTTGCTACTGATTACATAATGGCACAGCCTGTTAATCATATTGTAGACTGCGCCTATCTATGTGTTTAATACTTACTGTTAAGAATTACCTGTTTGCCTTAACTTAAATATCTACTTGTTTGTTTAACTGCTTTGCCGCTGCAACAACGGGTTACAATGATGTTAATAACTACTTTTCAGCATCCAATTGAAACTCTTTAATTCCTTGTTTGTTTAACTGGTTTGCTGTTATAACTCCCAGTTGAGATGTTTTGCTAACTTCAACTTTTCTGAATCCAATCGGAACTTTAATGGCAAAACAGGTTAGCCCAAGATCAAAGAGCGAGGTCCCCATGGATGTTGCATCATCCCATAGCAGTGGCACCGGCCCAATCGTGCATTATGAATTGCCAACTGCTGATGCTCTAGAGGCTAAACTAGTGGTAGAAAGAGATTCTGCTTCTGCACTTAGAGATGAAGTTGACATGTTGAGGAAGCAAACAACACAATCACAAGCAGTACTCAAGACAACCATTAAATATTTGGTGGATTTCAAAATGAAGCAAGCTGAGAGTGACCAGATTGTTAAGGTCCTGAAGGAAAAAAAGAAATTAAATTCCTACTTGGTAAATCATAGGTGAAATGTTCTTTCCATAATTGAATAACCTTTGTGTTGTCTGTTCATGTAATCAATCAAACCATTTGTTTTAGAGATCATGTAATAATTGTTTTTTTTGGTTTGTAATTTTATTTGAGCACAAGTCTGTATTAATTAATAAGACTCGGAGACATTTCATTTGGATTGCTGTGCCAGACCTACAAATATGCCAATCGGGCTGAATGTGCATTCAGCAATAGTAGTAGTATAGATGGACCATAAGTGGCACGCATCGAAAAGGGCCAAGATGCTGGCTAAAAAAGGATGCTGTTGTAGCCAAAAAAAGTACAACAGCCTGGCTTATGTATGTTAGTTGATATTATTGATCCATATACTCTATAAGTGTTTATACGTCTGTTAGTTCTGTACATTCTTGGTTGATTGACTCGGTATTTGAATCTTGATATATCGCTTGTGTACATATCTAAATGGGAGTACACATTATGCTGCGTGTGACATTTGAGTTGGACATGAAGTGTTCCAAATATTCGAATTCACCTTAAACTGGATTCTAGTTTCTGAATTTGAGTATCGGCATTTGTAAACCATATTCATATATGACAGTGCAATATATCTTTGTCGTCCTTTTGACGATATATAAAAACACATAGAATGATTTATAAAGATTCATATAGGAATACAAAATGGATTCGAATTTTGTTGCCAGGGTAAACGTGGATGCTTATTGTCCCAAAATTCGAAAGAAGCAGCAAAATGTCCACTCCCATGTCGGCTGCCCGAAGCCAAGTGTTTGGGAGATGGAAATTACTGTATACCCATTACACGGACAATCCATCGGCCTGATTTCCACTGCTCTAAATAGGGATAGGTTAGTAACTTCAATTAGACGTGACACGACCGCCTCTGAGCCCATTCCGACATGGTGGGCGTCAAACATGGGCGGCAAAACTCATTTGATTCAAGCTCGTCCGAAATACCTCTGTTTATCCCTCCATTCCCCATTCATACACGATGGGCGGCAAAACAAACTCGACTCATCCGAAATCGATGTAGGCAAATATTTTCAATAGGGGCAGGTTTGTAACTTCACTCAGACGTGACACAACCGCCCTACCTGTCAGCCCCGTTCATACAACGTGGGCGCTAACCATGGGCGCCAACCACCCTCTCCTCGCCCGAAATCGCTCTGGGCAAATATTGGCGAGATGCGAGAATACCGTCCTATCCCCAACTGACAGACGTCCAAATTTTAAATGGGGCTAAGTTCGTAACTTTCCCATATTTCAGACAGGCCCGTCCCAAAAACATGGTTCCCCGTACCTCTCCCTCCATTTTCCCATCCATACACCATCCGCGATAGAACACCCCATCCCCACACCAGCCTCCGTCTGCCACCCCATCCATCGCCACCGTCCTCCACCACATCCATCGCCACCGTCCTCCACCATGCCAGAGCGCCTACCAAGACCGCGTCGTCCACTGCTAGAGATGGACGTCTCTCATCCACGGCGATGGACCAATGGCCTTGCATCGCGTCCTCTCGCTTCATCGGCGCCATCGTCCTCTTTGCCGGGGCCGCTCACACGACCTTCTCTTCCACCGCAACGGGACTTATCCCCTGATGCACCCGTCTACCGTCGCAGATATGCTTCAACGCCACCGACAGTCATCACACCCCCGATGCCTACACGGCGCCGCAAGAGAGGTGGTACTTCATATCTCCTCAACTTTTTGATCTCAACCAAAAAATAGATCTTGACTTGGTTACTCTACTTTCTTTTCAGCTCTTAGAATTTAGTTCTTATTTCGAAGCAAACAATGGATGCTAAATATCATTTCTCCGGTTTGCAGCTTCAAATCTGCCATGGCACAGCCATAATATGGTTTAATTGATCATGCTTAGGGTTTAATTGATCATGTTGGTTCCGTGGTGGTTTCTTTAATAGAAATTGGAGGGGAAACCCTCTTTTGCTAAAAAATATGCTTAGAGTTTCCCCCTTTTATGATCACTATACGATCAGAATACGTGCTTCGTGTCATAATAACATTGATCCACCCATCAAGCTAAACAAGCTTATTTGTTCAAATACGAATCTGATATTATTAAAACAGAGTTGTTTAATTGGTCAGCAAAATGTTCCTAAATTAGTTTTGAAAATGCATGTTCGCCGCTCGGGTGTGTATCTCTACAGGGTGCCCACGGTGGGCCGGCCCACCCTGGGATTTTGGGTCGTCCCAGGACCCGATTCCCCTCTGTTCTGCTGCGCGCTTCCAATCTCTACTCGCCCCCAGCCGCCTGCCTCGCCGGCGACTTGCCGTCCCCGGACGGCATGACTCTAGGAGGAGACGCCGGACTAACAGGAGGCCAGGAGCCGCTTGCCCAACAGCGTCACCGCTGCCCGGGCGCGCCGCCGTGCCTACCTTCCTAGTCCGTTTAGGGCTCAGGCGTGCAACACCCACCAAGCCAACCCGATTTATCCTGAGATACGTCCTCAACACTCAGCAGCCACTCCTCATCACCCATTTTCTAATTGATTCATTACTCATTAGGCAGGACTATCATTAGGGTTTGTTGTGTGCTCAGTGCTACCTACACTTAATGGTTCGGATGTATTTCGGTAATCTTTAGTACCTCTAAAGCTCACATGGTTTTTAAAATTCCGGCCCTCGGAACAGAAACTAGTCATTTTGGATTGTTGGCCGTAGTGACATTGACCCAGATTACTACTGCAAGCCAGGTTTGTTGACAATTTTACTTGTCTTTCTTACTCATTTGATATAATATCCAATTATTCACGTCGATTAGTTGCAAACAATAAGTGCTAGACAAACTTCTTCATTCGGATTTTGGACGGTCTCTTACTACAGTTACAATTCTGCATACTTGTCCTAGTAAGCTCACAAGTAAATGATTGATTCACTACATCTATGCTTGCCTTGTCATATTTGTTGTCAATATTCTTTTAGGGTGGACCACCCTATTTCTAAATACTGGAACCATAGACATGAGTGAATAGTATTTCTCTATGTGATCTCTTCCATCATGTGTGGGTAAGGAACACTGCATTGTATAGAAAGAAAGTGTCATTTCCAGCTTTTATATAGGTTTCGATCTTTTACATGGAATACAATCTGCCTACTTGCTTTGTGTCGCACTACCAACACTCCACCCTTGAAGCTAAACATTACGCCACTCATAATTGCTTAGTTTATTTGTTCAAATACGAATTTCATATGATTCTAATGTTCCTACTTCTGTTTTGAAATGTGTGCCTGCCTGTTATAGAGACATAAGGGGTTTGTATTTCTGTGTGTGGTCTGGTCAGCATGGTTGGGGAGGTGAACTTTGCATATGCAGGGCTTTATAGGGAGACACTCTCCGTGTTGAATCCGCAATGCATTCCATAGATAATCTGACTACTTTTTATGTTTTCATGAATCTCAGATTCTGAACAGCATCATAATGATTATGAGCTTGGGCGCATGAAAATAATAAAGCAGAACAATGCCATGACTGTCAAACTTGGCATTAAGGGACTGAAATCAAGTCTGGATGCAATGCAATGCAAACGCTCTCCACCTACAGATTCATGCTCAGAATATGATCCTAACAGTGATTCTGAGCTAGAGGGAGACCTAAGTCAATGTAGCTCCCTAGTGGAGGAGTCAGAGGAAGATGCCCTATCTTATTCACCCATCAAGGTACTTGCTCTAACTTTCCAAGGTTACATTGCTCGCACATATCTTGCAACTGATGCTTTGCATTGCTTCTACTTTGTTGAACTGCCATTAGCTTAGTTTATACATCGTGTATGTGAATACGCCCTGCCTATCCATTTTCAGTACATATTCCATCTGTCATCATACCATATTTATCCATTCAAATGCTCTTCTTGTGTATCAGATGTTCAAAAGGAAGAGGGCGATTGCTGATCGTGGAGGAGCACAAGCAAAGTATTTGGAAAAGGTAGTGGCACCTGATAAATCAAATAGCCCATTAGGTGTAGTTGCAATATCACCTGACCCACAAAATACCCCAACTCTAGCAGACTCTAGCCCTACTACACTGGTCATTTCTGATGCCCCAACTCAGCAGACCCCGACTGCAGCAAACAGTATGATTATGCTAGTTGACATAGCACCAGCTGTACGACGCAAAACCCCCATTCCAGCAAAGAGTACACCAAATCCAGTTGCCAAATCCCTTTTCGAACCAGAGAGAGCCTCAATTGTAGCAAATAGGACCCCTGTTCCATTTCTTCCCAGTTTAAAAGACGAAGCTTATGTTGTTGTCAAGAAATTTGTGCGCATCTTCCCTTCATGGAAATATTATACCACACACACAGAACAATTTCCAGTCTTCCTCCGCAACTTATGCGTAAGTAATGTACTAATGTTATTCATGGTCATTACTGCATATGTTTCTGCTAACAGAAGACACAATATTTCATTCTTTTAAATAGGCGAGGAGCAAACTAGATTGTGATGACGAGCAAGGGTTGGTTGCACTTTTCAAGCACTCGTTGATGAAGTATCGCTCCTACCTGAGGCAAGCGCACTTCGATGGCAAGCCTCTGAACGAAATTTCTGTAAAGTCTCCGGTGCTACATTTATCCGACAGTGATTGGAATAATCTTGTTACACATTGGTCTCGGCTGCAGCGTAAGGTACTGTCTATGATATCACATCACAATTTGAACTACATTTCTGCATTTGCCTTAATGTCTCACTTGTATGAAAACTGTTAGCAGAAGAACATTCGTTCTCAAGGGACCACAGAATCTCGCAACTATACTGCACACTGCATTGCTCTTGTGAGTACCTCTTGCCCTGTATGACCATACTTACTTTCATAGCTGTTTGATTATGTAGCATCACTGCACATGTTAGCCTCGTAATCATCCATTTGGTGGACATTATAAGATCCGCATGGACTCTTACATAAATTTAGAATCAACCCAATGCTTTTGAAGAGGTTTAGCTCTGCAGTCCTCTTGTAAGGACTGAACGTGGTCTATCACTGTACTTACATTAACAGCTACTCCCTCCGTCCCATAATATAAGAACGTTTTGTACAGTACACCAGTGTTCAAAACACTCTTGTATTATGGGAAGAGGGATTGGTTCATTTTGTAGCATTCTGCATCTTATCTCCCTCGCCCACCATTTACTAAAAAAGATCAGATCTATATTTAATCTTACCAACAAGTAGAATACACAGACAATGCCAGTGTAGAAGTGTAGCCCATTGCTCTTGTCAGTACATTTTATCCTGTAACGCTTGTACTTCCAGGGATTGGTAGTTGATTATGTAGCATCAATCTGCATCTTATCTTCATTATCCTCTATCCCTTCTAGTATTATCATATCTATAATTACTCTCTACAAAATGTAGAGTACAGGCAATGCTTATGAAGAAGATTATGTGCTGAAATTCTTGAGTTATCCTTCCCTTGACATGGAGAAGGGCATTATAAAGCCGGTGTTAACTGTTAATGTAAGTCAGTCCTTCTAAAGCCTTTATCCTCAACTGCTGTTTAATTTTCTCATACTCCCTATCGTTTACTGCTGTTTAGTTTGCTGTTTCTACCAAAATGCATGTTCGTAAGAACCATAAGTTCTAAGTTTTACTTGTAAAACCAAATTCCTTATTCATACCATGCACATTACTTAATACTCCCTATATGTATGCTTGTTTTGTGGATCTATAATCCAATGTGTGGTGAAGCAGCCCACATTTGCACCTTGTCATCTCCTGTTTTATCTTACTGATGTGGCTGATGATACGAACAACATGCCATGCACATTATCCAAAATAGATACAATGATTTTCTTTGCCCTTCATCTATGCTTGTTATGTTGACATGGTAATCTAGTTGTGTGGTGAAGCTCCCCGCATTATGAACAATGCCAAATTATGCTATTGATATTTTGAACTTACTCTTTATTTTCTAATTTGAAATTGGATAGAATTGAAAAAAAAGTTATCATCTTTGTTTATACACATGCAAAACCTATCATCTCTCTGCTTTGTTTCAGGGTGGTATGCCTGATGGCATGCATAAGTCTGCTGAAGATTGTGAGACAAACCCAACATATATTGCAGCAAAGAAGGCAAAACATCTTGAAGATAGCGAGACAACCCCAAAGTCTTGTCTTGATGCAGTGTTCAAGTTACTTGAGACTAACACTCAGACAAGCTCACAGAATTCGTTGTCTGAATCAGTTCGACTTCTTCAGTCTCAAGTTCTAGCAGAAAGGCATTCTGCAACTCAACTTCGACTTGAAGTCCTATCTCTAAGAAAGATTGCGGAGAACACCAATGAGAACCTCATCGCTAAACAGCTACACCTGGAAGCTATAACCGACATGCTAGGCCAGTCTCACAGCCTTGCTCAGCAGCTTGCACAACAGTTCCCCCGCAAGGCTAACCTTTCTTGAACTGTCTTGGAAGTGGTCTCGGTTCAGTATTATTTTGTTACGCTGCAATGGTGCCCAGTTTTTGTAATCTGCTTCTTCGTTGCGCTTTATGATCACTGGTGGCGAACTTCGATGCCCAGTGGATGTAATATACCTTAAATCCTTTATTGTGTAGTGTAGGTTTATTCTTAGTTCCTATGCTGTAATTTCTTTATTGTATAGAGTAGGTTTGTTCTTAATTCGACTCTAACTAGTTACTGCCATCATTCGCTATCTGAAAAAAAAATCAGATGTAGTCGACCGGACCGAAACATTCGACTCTAACGGGCCAGGTTTTTAGCGGGCCACAATTGGGCCGGCCTGCGTCTTTCTTGGGCCCGAATGATTGGGGCCTTCACACATTGCGCCAGGCCCAAACTTACACCGGCCTATATTTTAGTTGGGCCTTTTGTCGACCCAGCGCTTAGTTTAGCCCAGGTAGCGTTGGGCCATTAACAGGCTGAATATTGTACTGGCCTGTTACGGTCGAGATGAAACCACGGGCCTTTAGCAGGCCAAAATGCATGTTGGGCCTCAATTTTCACTAGTCGTCGACGGGCCTTCAGCAGGCCGAAATGTAGACTGGGCCGTTTTGGGCCCAGTTAGCTCACGGGCCGTTACCAGGCCGAAACATATCTCGGGCCTTAGTTGGCCCACTGATATCATGGGCCTTTAAGAGGCCGAAAGCTTAGCACAGGCATGAACGAGCCGAATTATGCGACAGGACTTTAACAGGCCCAAAGTCACGTTGGTCTTAACTGTTGCCACCTTTAGCACGGGGCGTTAGTGGGCCTGATGTCCCATCGGACCATATATGGCCCAGGGGCAGCACCGGCCATTCCCAGGCCGAAAGTCACACCGGGCTGAATTGGGCCCATGTCTACATCAGGCCTCTAACAGGCCGAAAGTCACTGGGCTGTAGTTGGGTCCAAATATTCGGCGAACAATTAATGGGCCAGATTTGGCTTCGGGCCACAAATGGTCCCAAATATGGGGCGAACAATTAACGGGCCAGATCTGGCTTCGGGCCATAAATGGGCCCAAATATTGGGCGAACAATTAACGGGCCAGATCTGGCTTCGGGCCGTAAATGGGCCTTTATTAAGCAGTCCGTTATTGGGCTGGCCCACTAGTACCTGATTAAGTTCTACTGGCCTTTGACTGGGCCGGCCTTTTTAACCTATATGGGCCTCTGTTGGGCCCAGCCACGTGTCGACGTATCATAGGCATGTCTCCTCCAATGGATGGGTGACATCTGGCCCACTGATGAGTTGACAGGTGTTCCCTTCGGCCAATCAGAATTTTACACGTGGAAATTTCCCATTGGTTAGGGCTGGTAACGGGTTATCGGATCCAAAATCCGACCCGATAGCTTAACGGCGTTCCGTTACGGTGGATGCCACGTGTCGGTCACCCTTGACGAAAGCACTTCTGTGACGCGCGATTTATCGTCATGGAAGTGGACACTTCCGTGATGATAATTTTGGTAATGTCATGGAACACTTCTACGACAGCACATGTATGACTATCTTGATTCTGTCATAAAATCGTCATGGATGTACATGCATGACAAAAAACGCGACCTACTATGACAAACACGTATCATCACAGAAGTGTATTTTTTTTGTAGTGTTAAGCTTGGGGATGCTGATTCGTCTCCAACGTATCTATAATTTTTGATTGTTTCATGTTGTTTTATTATCAATCTTGGATGTTTTATAGTCATTTTATATCATTTTTTGGTACTAACCTATTGACATAGTGCCAAATGCAGTTGTTGTTTTTTCCATGTTTTTTACATCGCAGAAAATCAATATCAAACGGAGTCCAAATGCCACGAAACTTTACGGAGATTTTTTATGGGCCAGAAGGAAGGAAATGGGCCTCGGTTCCACCTGGGGGTGCCCCGAGGGGGGCACAACCCACCAGGGCGCGCCAGGAGGCCTTGGCGCGCCCTGGTGGGTTATGCCCAAGTCGGGTGCCCCCCAGACCGCCTCTTTGCTCTATAAATACCCAAAAATACCAGAACCCTAGGGGTGTCGACGAAATATTCATCCAGCCGCCGCAGAGTCCAGAATCACCAGATCCAATCTAGACACCATCAAGGAGGGGTTCACCACTTCCATTGGTGCCTCTCGGATGATGCGTGAGTAGTTCTTTGTAGACCTTCGGGTCCATAGTTAGTAGCTAGCTGGCTTCATCTCTCTCTCTCTCTCTTGATCCTCAATACAATGGTCTCTTGGAGATCCATATGATGTAACTCTTTTTGTGGTGTGTTTGTTGGGATCGATGAACTTCGAGTTTATGATCAGATCTATGTTTTTATATCCATGAAAATATTTGAGTTTATTTGATCTCTTTTATGCATGATCTCTTATAGCCTCATATTACTTCTCCAATATCTGGGTTTTGTGTGGCCAACTTGATCTATTTATCTTGCAACGGGAAGAGGTGCCCGGTGATGTCTACTACACAACCTTCTTGTAGACGTTGTTGGGCCTCCAAGTGCAGAGGTTTGCAGGACAGTAGCAAATTTCCCTCAAGTGGATGACCTAAGGTTTATCAATCCGTAGGAGGCGTAGGATGAAGATGGTCTCTCTCAAGCAACCCTGCAACCAAATAACAAAGAGTCTCTTGTGTCCCCAACACACCAAATACAATGGTAAATTGTATAGGTGCACTAGTTCGGCGAAGAGATGGTGATACAAGTGGAATATGGATAGTAGATAAAGGTTTTTGTAATCTGAAAATATAAAAACAGCAAGGTAACTAATGATAAAACTGAACACAAATGGTATTGCAATGCTAGGGAACAAGGCCTAGGGTTCATACTTTCACTAGTGCAAGTCCTCTCAACAATAATAACATAATTGGATCATATAACTATCCCTCAACATGCAACAAAGAGTCACTCCAAAGTCACTAATAGCGGAGAACAAACGAAGAGATTATGGTAGGGTACGAAACCACCTCAAAGTTATTCTTTCCAATCAATCCGTTGGGCTATTCCTATAAGTGTCACAAACAGCCCTAGAGTTCGTACTAGAATAACACCTTAAGACACAAATCAACCAAAACCCTAATGTCACCTAGATACTCCAATGTCACCTCAAGTATCCGTGGGTATGATTATACGATATGCATCACACAATCTCAGAGTCATCTATTCAACCAACACATAGAACCTCAAAGAGTGCCCCAAAGTTTCTACCGGAGAATCATGACGAAAACGTGTGCCAACCCCTATGCATAGGTTCATTGGCGGAACCCGCAAGTTGATCACCAAAACATACATCAAGTGAATCACATGATATCCCATTGTCACCATAGATACGCACGGCAAGACATACATCAAGTGTTCTCAAATCTTTAAGGACTCAATCCTATAAGATAACTTCAAAGGGGAAACTCAATCCATTACAAGAGAGTAGAGGGGGGAAGAAAACATCATAAGATCCAACTATAATAGCAAAGCTCGTGATACATCAAGATCGTGCCAAATCAAGAACACGAGAGAGAGAGAGAGAGAGAGAGATCAAACACATAGCTACTGGTACATACCCTCAGCCCCGACGGAGAACTACTCCCTCCTCGTCATGGAGAGCACCGGGATGATGAAGATGGCCACCGGAGAAGGATTGCCCCCTCCGGCAGGGTGCCAGAACAGGTCTAGATTGGCTTTCGGTGGCTATGGAGGCTTCTGGCGGCGGAACTCCCGATCTATTGTGCCCCCGGATGTTTTTAGGGTATATGGAGATATATAGGCGGAAGAAATACGTCAGGGGGGCCACAAGGGGCCCATGAGGGTGGAGGGCGCGCCCAGGGGGGTGGGAGCGCCCCCTGCCTCGTGGCTTCCTCGTAGATCCCCTGACGTGCACTCCAAGTCTTCTGGGCTTATTCTGATCCAAAAATATGTTCCGTGAAGTTTCAGGTCAATTAGAGTTCGTTTGGTTTTCCTTTTCTGCGATATTCTAAAACAAGGTAAAAACAGAAACTGGCACTGGGCTCTGGGTTAATAGGTTAGTCCCAAAAATGATATAAAAGTGCATAATAAAGCCCATAAACATCCAAAATAGTAGATAATATAGCATGTAGCAATCAAAAATTATAGATACGTTGGAGACGTATCAGCATCCCCAAGCTTAATTCCTGCTCGTCCTTGAGTAGGTAAATGATAAAAACAGAATTTTTGATGCGGAGTGCTACTTGGCATAATTTCAATGTAATTCTTCTTAATTGTCGTATGAATATTCAGATCTGAAAGATTCAAGATAAAAGTTCATATTGACATAAAAATAATAATAGTTCAAGTATACTAACAAAGCAATTATGTCTTCTCAAAATAACATGGCCAAAGAAAGTTCACCCCTACAAAATCATATAGTTTAGTCATGCTCCATTTTCGTCACACAAGAATGCTCTCATCATGCACAACCCCGATGACAAGCCAAGCAATTGTTTCATACTTTAGTAATCTCAAACCTATAAACTTTCACGCAATATATGAGTGCGAGCCATGGACATAGCACTATGGGTGGAATAGAATATGATGATGGGGGTTATGTGGAGAAGACAAAAAAGGAGAAAGTCTCACATCAACGAGGCTAATCAATGGGCTATGGAGATGCCCATCGATAGATGTTAATGCAAGGAGTAGGGATTGCCATGCAACGGATGCACTAGAGCTATAAATGTATGGAAGCTCAACAAAAGAAACTAAGTGGGTGTGCATCCAACTTGCTTGCTCACGAAGACCTAGGGCACTTGAGGAGGCCCATTGTTGGAATATACAAGCCAAGTTCTATAATGAAAATTCCCACTAGTATATGAAAGTGACAAAACAAAAGACTCTCTATCATGAACATTATGGTGCTACTTTGAAGCACAAGTGTGGCAAAGGATAGTAGCATTGTCCCTTTTATTTTTTATTTTATTTTTTATTTGGCCTTTTTTCTCTTTTTTGGCCTTTCTTTTTTTGGCCCTTTTTTGGCCTTTCTTTTTTTTCTTTTTTGGGACAATGCTCTATTAATGATGATCATCACACTTCTATTTATTTACAACTCAAAGATTACAACTCGATACTAGAACAAAGTATGACTCTATATGAATGCCTCCGGCAGTGTACCGGGATATGCAATGAGTCAAGAGTGACATATATGAAAGAATTATGAACGGTGGCTTTGCCACAAATACTATGTCAACTACAAGTTCATGCTAAGCAATATGACAATGATGAATGTGTCATGATAAACGGAATGGTGAAAAGTTGCATGGCAATATATCTCGGAATGGCTATGGAAATGCCATAATAGGTAGGTATGGTGGCTGTTTTGAGGAAGATATAAGGAGGTTTATGTGTGACAAAGCGTATCATATCACGGGGTTTGGATGCACCGGCGAAGTTTTCACCAACTCTCAATGTGAGAAAGGGCAATGCACGGTACCAAAGAGGCTAGCAATGATGGAAGGGTGAGAGTGCGTATAATCCATGGACTCAACATTAGTCATAAAGAAATCACATACTTATTGCAAAAATCTACAAGTCATCAAAAACCTCGGCACTATGCGCATGCTCCTAGGGGGATAGATTGGTAGGAAAAGACTATCGCTCGTCCCCGACCGCCACTCATAAGGAGGACAATCAAATAACACCTCATGTTTCAAATTTGTTACATAACGTTTACCATACGTGCATGCTACGGGACTTGCAAACTTCAACACAAGCATTTCTCAATTTCACAACTACTCAACTAGCACGACTTTGATATTATTACCTCCATATCTCAAAACAATCATCAAGCATCAAACTTCTCTTAGTATTCAACACACTCATAAGAAAGTTTTTACTATTCTCGGATGCCTAGCATATTAGGATTATTTATGAAAATTACCATGCCATTTAAGACTCTCAAAATAATCTAAGTGAATCATGAGAGTTCATCTATTTCTATATAATAAAACCACCACCGTGCTCTAAAAGGATATAAGTGAAGCACTAGAGCAAATGACAAACTACTCCGAAAGATATAAGTGAAGATCAATGAGTAGTCGAATAATTATGAAACTATGTGAAGACTCTCTAACATTTAAGAATTTCAGATCTTGGTACTTTATTCAAACAGAAAGTAGAACAAAATAAAATAAAATGACGCTCCAAGCAAAGCACATATCATGTGGCGAATAAAAATATAGCTCCAAGTAAAGTTACCGATGAACGAAGACGAAAGAGGGGATGCCTTCCGGGGCATCCCCAAGCTTAGGCTCTTGGTTGTACTTGAATATTTCCTTGGGGTGCCTTGGGAATCCCCAAGCTTAGGCTCTTGCCACTCCTTATTCCATAGTCCATCGAATCTTTACCCAAAACTTGAAAACATCACAACACAAAACTTAACAGAAAACTCGTAAGCTCCGTTAGTATAAGAAAATAAAACACCACTTCAAGGTACTATAATGAACTCATTATTTATTTATATTGGTGTTAAACCTACTGTATTCTAACTACTCTATGGTTTATAATCTCTTTTACTAGCCGCCGATTCATTAAAATAAGCAAACAACACATGAAAAACAGAATCTGTCAAAAACAGAACAGTCTGTATTAATCTGGATCAAACGTATACTTCTGGAACTCATAAAATTCTCAAATAAATTTCTGGACCTGAGGAATTTATCTATTAATCATCTGCAAAAAATAATTAACTAAATATCACTCTCCAAATAAAAATGTCAGCAATTCTCGAGAGCGCTAAAGTTTCTGTTATTTACAGCAAGATCAACAAGACTTTCCCCAAGTCTTCCCAAAGGTTCTACTTGGCACAAACACTAATTAAAACATAAAACCTCATATAAACATAGGCTAGATAAATTATTTGTTACTAAACAGGAGCAAAAAGCAAGGAACTAAAATAAAATTGGGTTGCCTCCCAACAAGCGCTATCGTTTAACGCCCCCAGCTAGGCATGATGATTTCAATGATGCTCACGTAAAAGATAAGAATTGAAACAAAAAGAGAGCATCATGAAGAATATGACTATTACATTTAAGTCTAACCCTCTTCCTATGAATAGGGGTTTTGTTAGCAAACAACTTATGGGAACAATAATCAACTAGCATAGGAAGGCAAAACAAGCATAACTTCAAAACTTTAAGCACATAGAGAGGAAACTTGATATTATTGCAATTCCTACAAGCATATGTTCCTCCCTCATAATAATTTTCAGTAGCATCATGAATGAATTCAACAATATAACCAGAACCTAAAGCATTCTTTTCATGATCTACAAGCATAGAAAATTAACTACTCTCCACACAAGAAAAATTCTTCTCATGAATAATAGTGGGAGCAAACTCAACAAAATAATTATCATGTGAGGCATAATCCAATTGAAAAATAAAATCATGATCACAGGTTTCATGGATATCATTATTCTTTATAGCATACAAGTCATCACAATAATCATCATAGGTAGCAACTTTGTTCTCATAATCAATTGGAACCTCTTCCGGAATAGTGGATTCATCACAAAATAAAGTCATGACCTCTCCAAATCCACTTTCATCAATATAATCATCATAAATAGGAGGCATGATTTCATCATAATAAATTTGCTCATCAAAACTTGGGGGACAAAAATATCATCTTCATCAAACATAGCTTCCCCAAGCTTGTGGCTTTGCATATCATTAGCATCATGGATATTCAAGGAATTC